>NC_060119.1:1077838067-1078140289 GCF_021461395.2 Schistocerca americana | reverse complement strand
TCCCCATTAACAATTACTGATAAACCCTACATTAAAAGTCACCACAAACTATAACTTCACATATTGGTGCATATACCATTCAATTTTTTCTAGATATACCTCAAAATTTTCTGACAGGGAATGGTACACTATGGCTATTATCAAATTTAATTTTGGAACTTTTGTTGCTACTATCTCAAAGTCTTTTTCACGATTCTGGTGAGTCATTTTAGCTACATTGATAACTTCTGTATCATGCTTGATGAACATGACTACTCCCCTATAATTATTACCCAGTCTACAATAGAAGTCAATCAGAGAGAAATTTTTTAGGGAGACAGATTTATTAAGGTCTCTTCAAGCCACTACTCAGAAACACATATTACAGAACTATCTTTTAGTTCATGCATTATTAATGCATTTAAATTTTCAGCTTTGTTGTGTATGACTGACATTTTAGTGAAAGATCTTCATTCCTGAATTTGTGGGACTATCTACAGTATCCTTACCTTCAGTTTAGATGCTGGTTATTTATAACTACCGTAGGTGCTGCTTTCAGCAATAAAAAATCCTTCAGATGACTTGGCTGCCTCATGGTATTTCTAATTGGGCATGCTGCCGGGGTGTTTGGTGGTGATGCTAAAGTAGTTGTAGTTGCTGTTGGTGAGGTTGTTGTTGATCTTTGTGAGGTTGTTGCAGATCCTGTTGAAGTTTCTTCTGAAGCTTGAGTGGTTGTTTCCATTGAGACTACAGGTCTTGCAACAGCACACGATTTTTTAGTACTGGGACAACAGTTTTGACAAATGAAACAGATTCATAGTTGTACTGATTGACATCTTGCTCTCTCCTTTTTTTCTGGATAGTTTCTCTGGTCTAGATCATTGTTATTCCTCAGATATCTACCTTCTTCTTCAGTTGCAGTTTGCACTGTTCTGATTATTTTCTTTTCATTTTCTGCGATTTTTCCCCAAAAGCCACTCATTAATTGTAGTTTGTACTGTTTTAGTCATTGTCTTTCTGATGCCTTTTGCTTTCTCCTTTCTTATTTCCTTGTCCCATGGTTTTCTGGGGCTTGATATTAACATTTGGGATTATTGCTTTATTCTTGTTAACAAGAAAAGCCAGTCTTTCATATATCTGTTTCTTTCCTTCTCTGTTTAAGTGGAAGCCTTGTACAGAAAATTTGTTTCTATTAATCTTTCCATTCCAAAGTTAACAGTAATTCTTCTTTTTTGAATTTCTTAACTCATTGACTGTCTGTACCAAAGGGCAATTTTTTGCTTCTATTTTTGAATGTAGGTGTTGTACATCATGTTGTTTTGGGATAGGATGAATAATTATATTGGTTTTATGACTAAGTTTCAGTACGTTCTCTAATGTTTCATACAAATGCTTTTCAATCTTTTGAAAGGGATTATCAGTCTCATTTGTATCTTCTATTACCACTAATTTATCATCTATTATGAAAGTTTTTGTTAGGTTTACCACACTTTTTTTGTGATTCCCTTTAATGGTGCTCTCCTATAGAAATGATCTACATTCTCTTCTCTGGCTGGACGCTAAAATAAGTACTTTGTTTTTCTCATTTCTGACCATTTCACTTCAGCCAAATGTATTTATAACAGACATGATATTGGACACTGTCAGTTCATTTGTTTTTATGGTCATATCACTTTCACTCTTTGTTTCTGCATTTTATTTATCAGATTTTTGAATGCTGTTGCATTCAGGGTTATTAACAAGGTTCAATATTTGTGTGTTTTTCATTTCCTTCATGTTTCTCTTAATCTCACTGATATGGTTTTCTAAAAATGTTATTCTTCCTAACTATTTGGCTTTTTGTTGGAGAAGAATATTTCTGTTGTGGGGATTGAGGTGTTATGTACGGTAATATCGAACCCAACATTAAGTATTCGCTCGTTTATAATGAACTAACTTTATCCTGATCATGTCACTACAAACACATCCGCTTGAATACAGAGTTCGGAACACATTGAGATCAACAGTTTTCAAAGAAGTTCATTCTCAAAGATGAGGCGGTCGACACTTGCAGTCGATAACCACCACAGAGCCCTCACCGGCAGTGTGGAGCACTGTAAGGGTGATGAGAGGTGTGTATGCATGCAGCCGGCTGATGGCACAGGTGCACGTGACCAATCGTATCGTGGCAGGCACTAGTGCGAGGCGCGATCGGACCATTTCTCGATGTCTTGGTAGGCGCGACCAGCGGAGGGAAGGTGTGGAAGGCATCCACAGGTTCACTGTGCCATGCTGCTGATGGCACGGTGGAAGCAGAAGGCGGCGATGTGTCGATGGGGAGAACATCGTCGTGCCGAGGCCGTGCGGTGCAGCGTGCTTTGATCCGATCAAAGGCACGGAATGCGTCGAAGATGCAATGCAATGTATTGCCAAAGTATTTGTCGGCAAGTGCCGCGGTAAGTGCGACGTGTCCAGTAACAGTTTGTTATTGGCCATATGACATGAAGGAGCAAGCATGCTGTGGCTTAACAATTTGCGTAAGAGATGCCGGATGAGCAACACATGTGGTAATGACAGAGTTATAGAGGCGCTTGATGTCGCAGCAAGGGAGAAAACAGCAAGCTGCACATGACTGACCTTGGTGGCAGATGACTTTAGTGTAGATGGAAGCGTCAGAGTCCGTGGACAGTGAGTGCATTACAGCAGTAGATGGCAGGATGTTCCAAGCGGAGTTGACAGTGTCAGTGTTTTGATGTGCGGAACAGCCGTGATCGAAGGTTGGGGGGCGTGGCCGTGAGCCCTGTGCAAGAGGCATGGTGACGGCGAGAGGTGATGGAAGGCGGACGTGGTTGGCGAAACCATGGTCAGAGCAGGAAGGCAATGAGATGTAATGTGAACGTGATGAAGTCGAATTGGCAGATGAACTACTGGTCCATGGTGGAGAGGCGACACAGTTTGTTGGAACTGGAGCTGCGTGTGTGCTGTCGGCGCTGCAATCGAGTCGTAAGGCTGCAAGCTGCTCGCATGAAACTGCTGCACGTCGTGTGTTGGAGCGGAAAGATGCTCACTCAGTGAAGCAGAAATGGCAGATGTGTTGGTCGTACATTGCGGAGGTAGTGAAGAGGGTGGCAAAGCAAGTGGCACTGGAATGTGGCGGGTTACGCCATAGTACAGAAACAGTGTCTGGAACTACCAAGGAAAGGTGGCAGCGGCGTAAATAAGTTGCTTGTATCACATTATTAATAATGAATAGGAAAATAGGAATGCGGGTAAGCTACTACAAACAGCATAGTGAACGCATTATTGTGGCCAAGATAGATACAAAGCCCTCACCTACTACAGTAGTACAAGTTTATATGCCAACTAGCTCTGCAGATGATGATGAAATTGAAGAAATGTATGATGAAATAAAAGAAATTATTCAGATTGTGAAGGGAGACGAAAATTTAATAGTCATGGGTGACTGGAATTCGAGTGTAGGAAAAGGGAGAGAAGGAAACATAGTAGGTGAATATGGATTGGGGCTAAGAAACGAAAGAGGAAGCCGCCTGGTAGAATTTTGCACAGAGCACAACATAATCATAGCTAACACTTGGTTTAAGAATCATGAAAGAAGGTTGTATACATGGAAGTACCCTGGAGATACTAAAAGGTATCAGATAGATTATATAATGGTAAGACAGAGATTTAGGAACCAGGTTTTAAATTGTAAGACATTTCCAGGGGCAGATGTGAACTCTGACCACAATCTATTGGTTATGACCTGTAGATTAAAACTGAAGAAACTGCAAAAAGGTGGGAATTTAAGGAGATGGGACCTGATAAACTGAAAGAACCAGAGGTTGTACAGAGTTTGAGGGAGACCATAAGGGAACAATTGACAGGAATGGGGGAAAGAAATACAGTAGAAGAAGAATGGGTAGCTTTGAGGGATGAAGTAGTGAAGGCAGCAGAGGATCAAGTAGGTAAAAAGACGAGGGCTAGTAGAAATCCTTGGGTAACAGAAGAAATATTGAGTTTAATTGATGAAAGGAGAAAATATAAAAATGCAGTAAATGAAGCAGGCAAAAAGGAATAAACGTCTCAAAAATGAGATCGACAGGAAGTGCAAAATGGCTAAGCAGGGATGGCTAGAGGACAAATGTAAGGATGTAGAGGCCTACACTAGGGGTAAGATAGATACTGCCTACAGGAAAATTAAAGAGACCTTTGGAGATAAGAGAACGACTTGTATGAATATCAAGAGCTCAGATGGAAACCCAGTTCTAAGCAAAGAAGGGAAAGCAGAAAGGTGGAAGGAGTATATAGAGGGTCTATACAAGGGCGATGTACTTGAGGACAATATTATGGAAATGGAAGAGGATGTAGATGAAGATGAAATGGGAGATATGATACTGTGTGAAGAGTTTGACAGAGCACTGAAAGACCTGAGTCGAAACAAGGCCCCCGGAGTAGACAACATTCCATTGGAACTACTGATGGCCTTGGGAGAGCCAGTCCTGACAAAACTCTACCATCTGGTGAGCAAGATGTATGAAACAGGCGAAATACCCTCAGACTTCAAGAAGAATATAATAATTCCAATCCCAAAGAAAGCAGGTGTTGACAGATGTGAAAATTACCGAACTATCAGTTTAATAAGTCACAGCTGCAAAATGCTAACACGAATTCTTTACAGACGAATGGAAAAACTAGTAGAAGCCAACCTCGGGGAAGATCAGTTTGGATTCCGTAGAAACACTGGAACACGTGAGGCAATACTGACCTTACGACTTATCTTAGAAGAAAGATTAAGGAAAGGCAAACCTACGTTTCTAGCATTTGTAGACGTAGAGAAAGCTTTTGACAATGTTGACTGGGACACTCTGTTTCAAATTCTAACGGTGGCAGGGGTAAAATACAGGGAGCGAAAGGCTATTTACAATTTGTACAGAAACCAGATGGTAGTTATAAGAGTCGAGGGACATGAAAGGGAAGCAGTGGTTGGGAAGGGAGTAAGACAGGGTTGTAGCCTCTCCCCGATGTTGTTCAATCTGTATATTGAGCAAGCAGTAAAGGAAATAAAAGAAAAATTTGGAGTAGGTATTAAAATTCATGGAGAAGAAATAAAAACGTTGAGGTTTGCCAATGACATTGTAATTCTGTCAGAGACAGCAAAGGACTTGGAAGAGCAGTTGAATTTAATGGACAGTGTTTTGAAAGGAGGATATAAGATGAACATCAACAAAAGCAAAACAAGGATAATGGAATGTAGTCGAATTAAGTCGGGTGATGCTGAGGGAATTAGATTAGGAAATGAGACACTTAAAGTAGTAAAGGAGTTTTGCTGTTTGGGGAGCAAAATAACTGATGATGGTCGAAGTAGAGAGGATATAAAATGTAGACTGGCAATGGCAAGGAAAGCGTTTCTGAAGAAGAGAAATTTGTTAACATCGAGTATAGATTTAAGTGTCAGGAAGTCATTTCTGAAAGTATTTGTATGGAGTGTAGCCATGTATGGAAGTGAAACATGGACGATAAATATTTTGGACAAGAAGAGAATAGAAGCTTTCGAAATGTGGTGCTACAGAAGAATGCAGAAGATTAGATGGGTAGATCACATAACTAATGAGGAAGTATTGAATAGGATTGGGGAGAAGAGAAGTTTGTGGCACAACTTGACCAGAAGGAGGGATCGGTTGGTAGGACATGTTCTGAGGCATCAAGGGATCACCAATTTAGTACTGGAGGGCAGCGTGGAGGGTAAAAATTGTAGAGGGAGACCAAGAGATGAATACACTAAGCAGATTCAGAAGGATGTAGGTTGCAGTAGGTACTGGGAGATGAAGAAGCTTGCACAGGATAGAGTAGCATGGAGAGCTGCATCAGACCAGTCTCAGGACTGAAGACCACAACAACAACAATCACATCAGTAACGTAGAATTTCCACTTGAGGCAGCGTGATGATGAAAGTTGTGACATCTGGGACATAGATCCATGTAGTGTGATCATCAGGGTATTAGTTGTAGCTTGTAGTAACAGTGAAGGATCGGAAGCAGTCGGAGGCGGAACAATGACAGGAGCATCTCGTTGCATGTTGTGCTCGGTTGGTGTCGGCTGCAGCATGTGTAACTGATCTTGTACCAACAAGTTGTATGTCGCAATTTGCTCATGTAGCTGTAGCAGTTGTTCAGGCGAAAATGTATGTCATGAAGCAGTCAGAGGTGGAAAAATGACAGGAGCACATCGTTGCATGTCGTGCTTGGTCGGTGTTGGCTGCAGCATGTGTAACTGATCTTGTACCAACAAGTTGTATGTTGCGATTTGCTCACGTAGCTGTTGCAGTTGTTCAGGTGAAAATATATGTCATGAAGCAGTCTGCTGTGTATCACTGAGTAAAATGGGGTCGAAATCAGAATCTGTCTGGCGTACAAGACAAGGTTGGCGGTACAGTATTTATGTAACAGTTCGAGTAGAAGAGATCATGTGTGCGATCACAAATGTGAAACTCAGTACTCGGCAGAGGTGGAGTGAGAACACGTTCACTGCTGTATGAAGCATTGATAAGGCTGAAATCGTCTTCTGGGGTGGGTGAACAGGTTGCGGGCGTGATCCAGTAGTGAACGGCCGAGCAGTAAGCATGCATAGTGTCGGTGAGTTGTTGACAAAATGCAGATGTGGTAGGCATGGTGGGATTGTATGTTGTGCAGCTCTTTGTTTTGACTGGGTCGAGGTCAGTGAGCCAGCAGGCGGTGGCCGTGACATCGCTGTCGGTAGCGGTTGAGCAGAGTCGGTGCAGCTCGGGTGCTGTGTAGAGGGAGGCATGGCACGTCCAGTGTTGCACTGAGAAACAGCCAGCATTGTCGTTGGTGTAATTGGTGCATTGTCATTGATCAGTAGCATGTCCTTGTTCCAGTGAATTCAACCAGGCATGCGATTTAGCCATAGTTCGGAGTTCGTGCAGACTGGGATTTGCAACATAGTCCCCATTTGTTGCAGGCCATTGTTTGGCATGATTGTCCGATATTGAAGCATTGCAAAAAGTTAATTCATTACACAAAAGCAAGTCAAAATAGTCCAAATTAATCAGCGAAGGAGCACTGCACTGTCCAGAAGTGAAATTACCGACGCGTTGAGTGGGTTTCGACGAATGACGTGTGCACCTCGGTCGCATTGTCTATGTGTGCGAAGGTGACGAAAGTTACCAAAAAGCACAATTCACACAAGAGTCGGGAATTTACACACTAATTACACTTCCTGTACACTGCATCCAGATGCGGCGAGATGCGAAGTCGATGGACGTAGAAATCCGACAAAGGGTTGCTGCATTCTTTGTCCATGGCGATGTTCCAGTACACATTTCTGGCATCGTAAGCGGCGTTTGTGAACGTCGGGGTCACCAGTGTGGGGATTGAGATGTTATGTATGGTAATATTGAACCCAACTTTAAGTATTTGCTCGTTTATAATGAACTAACTTTATTCTGATCATGTCGGTACATACACATCCGCTCGAATACAGAGTTCAGAACACACTGAGATCAACAGTTTTCAAAGAAGTTCGTTTTCAAAGATGAGGCGGTCGACTCTTGCAGTCGATAACCACCACACTGTCTTCTTTTCTCACTAACTAGCTCTCATAATTAACACCATGCTTTAAAATTAATATTTCTGTTGTTGCACTGTATACAGTTACCATGTCTGTTGCTCCACTTGTAACATGCTTGTTTTGTGACCTTTTTGTTACAGGATTCATAGTTTTTAGTTTTTCTTTTCATGTTTACTGCACTTGCAAAAGCCTTGTACACTTATATTGGGGCACTTTTTGCACAGAACACTATTAAATATATTATTTTTCCAAGCACAAGTTACAGAATGCCTAGTACTAGATTATTAGTATGTCATTCAACTGATTAGAGATGTTTCTGCACATTTCACAAGAATTTCTTGTTGAATAAACTGGAAACAGTGAAATTCCTAAACAGGTCAGCTGATGATTACCATTATGAAATTATGCTTCATTATCCCTTATGTCCCATCATGCAGCCATCATTGATTCAAAGTAGTTGGATGTACATCTGATCTCAGGTCAGTGTCCACATTAGGTTCTATGAGTAATAAGATTTTTAAAAATTAACGGCTTGATCTCTATGTTTGTCTTGTATTAGCATAAAGCATCCTTCAACTACAAACACCAAGCTAATGATATAATATAGCTCAGCATTTATTCACAGATTTTCAACTGACTAGTTGAATCAACTTTTGTCCTGTCTTTGTACATTTAAAAAGATATTATTTGCAATTAATCTTGTGATGGATATTTAACACACTGGCAATATTAATATGAAATGGTGAAAAAACTGTACAGAGTTTCCTGGAGGGGGATCTGGATTAAGAGAATCATAGTCTGCAGTGCATGGGGTGTATTGGTGGTAATTATTTTCTTAATGCAACTTGTGATATGCATGCACAAAGGAGAAATGTGAACAGCACACAAGTGTTCTAAATAAATATGAAACATAAAAAAGCTTAATATTGGTTCACTGAAATACTGAAAATATATGGTATTAAGAAGAAATCTCATAAGCCTGGTTGCTATGCCCAACTACAAGAATACAAGAATGGCACTAACACATATGAACTAAGATATAAATTATTGTCATACATTCTTCACCTCCACAATCAACAAGGAAAGAAACAATCAAGTTTGGAAATTGGTTGAAAATAATAAATAATTAATTAAAATATGGATTAGTTTAATTTTACAGTGTGGAAATATGTGGTAGTAATGCTATGGACCTTAATAGTTTCTCAGAATGAAGCTAACAGTACAGGAGAGGAACTGATGGGCAAGAGCACTGATATCTCAGGTTGGCTAGATACATGCCCGAAACAGTCCCTCAATACACCCGTTGAGTGACATTTGATCAAGTACAAATATCTCTCCTTCTGCTTTCAACAAAGTCATATCAGTCTGGCTGTTCCCCCTATCGACTATTCTACATCTACATCTACATTGATACTCCGCAAGCCACCCAACAGTGTGTGGCGGAGGGCACTTTACGTGCCACTGTCATTACCTCCCTTTCCTGTTCCAGTCGCGTATGGTTCGCGGGAAGAACGACTGTCTGAAAGCCTCCGCGCGCGCTCTAATCTCTCTAATTTTACATTCGTGATCTCCTCGGGAAGTATAAGTAGGGGGAAGCAATATATTCGATACCTCATCCAGAAACGCACCCTCTCGAAACCTGGCGAGCAAGCTACACCGCGATGCAGAGCGCCTCTCTTGCAGAGTCTGCCACTTGAGTTTATTAAACATCTCCGTAACGCTATCACGGTTACCAAATAACCCAGTGACGAAATGCGCCGCTCTTCTTTGGATCTTCTCTATCTCCTCCGTCAACCCGAACTGGTATTAACGTTGATATGAAGCATTCTCACATATTAATGACTTTGTGGATGACTCACTTACAATCTGAGACATTCAGTAGCCAATGAATATCTCGAAGTAGTGTTATCTTGGAAAAGTAATGGTAATATTTACTCACAGTTTAACCTGCCATCAAGCGGGTGCAAAGAAGTGCGGTAAGCTTTAAAGGTGTGCAGTAAGCTCTAAACCTACCAGAATATACAGTTCTGCACCTTGTAAAATGTAAAAATGCTTTTGGCTTTGTCTACATAACTGATTCTCTTTCTTTAACCTCAACACAAAAGAAATGGAAAGTCTTCTTCTATTATTAAGGAGCTATTTGTCATGGCCTATTAGTAGATAACTGTTTTCTCAACTTTAACTGTGTTCTCATATCGTGGCAAGTTTCTGTATTCTTACAGTGTGGCAAGTTTTGTGAAAATGTATGAGCTCAGTGACAGTGGATGAGCAAATTATTAAAAATGTGTTCTTGCACTTCACCAGAATATGTCTTTTATAAGATATTACACAAAAGAAGTGGGATGGAATGATGTAGTTGTAATGTTTCCTCCTTTCTATATAATTATGTAGTTCTCAATTTGTTCAAGCAATCAGTCATTCATAATATGAAACACAGTCATAGCTCATTCACTTAAAATGATTCAGAAATTTTACTTGTTAGAATGAAATCAGGCAATGATTCTTCTTCTCTGCAGGCTCGTGCTTTGCGGCAGTCTGCTAATCTTTTGTATGAAGGAGCAATATATATATTTCCCTTTTAATCGTACAATTTCGTATCAGTTATCTTCTGTCATAAATCTCAATAATCAGATTACAGTTCTTCAAACAAAGCTCAGGCTATTTTTTTTTTTTTTAAACAACCACCAGAGAGAGTACTACAAAGAATAATTATGCGCTCATGGCATGGCTATTGTATGAAACTATTTTGCGTATGGATTCTGCGAGTATGAGGATAGAAAATTAGTAAATGTCATTCAAGGGTAGAATTGTATCAGAATAAGTCATCGAATATAAAGAAATATTACATAGTAATTTGTGCATTTACCAAGTATGTTCATGTGATAGCATTCCCCTTTAAAATAGTACCCATTTGAGGCCACACATCTACATTCATTTGTTCCAACACTCAAATTATTTCTGCATATCACTTTCTGTGCAAGGAGTCTCCCATTTCTACCTTCCAGAAGAACAGAACACTTCAGTAGTATGCTGCCCATCCACTGCTGCTGAGTTTATTGATTCTGATGAGACTTGTTACAGTGTAAAGAAACAGTTCACTTGTTACAGTGTAAAGACACAGTTCAAGGTGAGAAAACAGTCATATCTCTACAGTTCATTGTGGTCACTAAGGAAGGTTAAAGAGTCCACATACACTCAAAAGGAAAATACATAATTTATTGGGAAAATTGAGAATTCTGAACACAGGTTTCCTATGTGGGGTCAGTTAACATACTTCAGCCAGAAGGCAAGCTTTGCACAGAGGAGACTATACATTCATCCCATTCTTTATTTGTGAATATAAAATGAACAACTATAACATGTAGTGCCCTCTGTCAAAACACACCTTACTGTAGTTGGCATAGAAAAACAAATGAGTTATCAACCCAAAGGTTAATTGCAACACCACACAGCCATATGAGGTACGGTTCTATTAGAGGCAGTAAATCCTTGTAATTCTCCAATGTGAGAAACAATTGACCTAGCCAGTCATAGCCATACTTGCAATTTTTAAACATGAAATCAGATTCATGTCATAACATACCTAAAGCATATTTATAGATGATATTTAAAATAGGCAGAAGTTGGTCTTTAAGAATAGTACATTCAGATAAACTAAGGGTAGGCAAGGGGGATATGACCACAGTTTCCAGTCACAGGGAATGAATCTGTAAGAGAAGAAGAAAAGCTAATCATAACAATGCAGAATCTAACAGACCATAGGAAACTGTGAGAAGAGGTGAATGACATCCAGAATGCAAATAATGGACCATTTCAAATTAAGTGATGACATGCTTTGTTTTCTGTGCACAAAACATCATTAACACAAAATGACAGTGGCCCACAGTCACCTCAAATAGCATCATGAAGCTAGTACTATTTCTTTAGTCTGATGTCAAAGTAGTTGTAAATCCTTAGTCATGTTATCAGTTAAATATGTATCCACAGAGAAATGGAAAGAACTTAAGTTTTAACATAATTATAAATGATATTTGTAACTATATATTTAAAAGTTGGCTCAAATAGTACATGGAAATCGTTTTTCAGTTGTCTACTGTAAAATATCTAATAAAAAGAGCCAAAAACATTCAATTTAGTTCAGCTGCTGCCCAGTTCTCCCATAAATTCAGGATTCATAGTATATTTTGCACATCATTGTATTCAGCAATTACTAGAACTTCTGTAAAGTAATACCATGACTTTTAACATCTTACTAATATATACATCTCAGTCTTGTTGAATTATATGTATATTTATTGTACTTTTTCAAACCACTTACTCATTTGTTTTAGAAAGACAAAGTTTCCCATAGGTCCTGTGATTTACGTTTACAGGTGACTGGGTGAACTAGGAGCTGCAATGTCAGACAAATCATCTTCTGCTATACTGAAAAAGCCAGCTCCAACTTTTTTCCCATTTTACTCAAGGCAATATTCTGGCAACAACAATTCACCCTGGTTTACAGGGTCTCTTTATAATGTGAGTACCTTCCTTTAGTTTATGACAGGCAGATGTTGAAGATGAACTGCATGCACCATTAATGTACTACTCAAATTGAATTTCATGTTATTCAATACTTCTTTCTCACAGCATATTTTCATCAAATAATACAAAAACATAAAATTCCAGGATGAAAACAACTAGTAAAAATGAGGACGTGTAACCATGCAAATACAGTTGATTGGTTGGTGGCACATAGACACACTTAACAGCTCAGAAAATGCACCAGAGTTTGAAGAAGCTATCATCTTAAATGATGTTTTCAAATTCATGAACTGGGGAAAAGGAGAAGGAATATGTGTTAATGAAACTGTGGGTAAGCTTGCACTCCACATAAAGTAATGTACACAGAATTAAAGCTTACAGAATTACTTTTTATTTCTAGCAATAGACATCCACATCCACAAATAAACACAGATAACTTAACACTGAGAGTAACTTCAAAGATACTGCTTGTACCAGAAATAACACACACAACAGTCAGTTGCTGGATTGATTTGCAAGATCTCAGTGGTATGGTTTCCTCATTGCAATTCCAGTGTACAGTGGCTGGAGTGGCGATTTAATGAGATTTGTTCGGAGCATGGTGTGAGTGTGTGATGTCAAAAGATTTGTAGACAAAAACATGGTGTTCACCATGGCATGAAGCAGGAGGGCGATATGTTTTGCCTAAGTGATCTTGGACGTGTTACACCGACTGTGGCAGTTGTGTTGCAGATGGCTGTGGTGCTGATGTAAAAATAGACTGCTAGAGCGTGTATCAGCTCCACATACACCATTTCTGCTAACGATGATTTGATGTCGGGCTTGTAGATTGTACGACGACCTAAAAGGACCAAGGGAGGGGCCTCTGTCCACTTCTTGCAATTGAAAATGAGATCAGCCTTTAGAATCCGATGCCATGCCATCTTTCTACCATTCCACTGCTGGCAAGGTTGGACTTGTTGTATGACGATGCTGGATGCTGTATAAGTTGGACAATTCTTAGAACAAACTAGATTTGAATTGTTGGCCCTGTTCTGTTGTAACATGGAGAGGGCAAGTGAATTGTGCTATGTAGGTGGTAGTGATGGTCTTTGGTGTTATCTTGGAATAAGTGTCGACAAAGGGTGTAGTTTCTGCCCATCAAACGCATCTGTCCACTGTTTGTAAAAGGTGCCTGTAGCCATCCACAGGTGCAAGAGGGCCTACAAGACTGATGTAGGTGTGGTCAAATCTTGCTAGAGAGCTCGGGGAATGAGGACCACTGTGCTAGTTAGGCTCATATGAAGACTGTGAAAAGCTTCTTTCATTTCTGTGGGACAGTTGAGGGGGAATCAGCCTGTGATGTCATGTCCTGTGAGCTCACCTGTAAGTGGCATTTGTATAATTGCCATTGCTCAAAAGCTGCAGCAATAAAGGTTGACCATTCCCAGGAAACTTTGTGAGTGCTGGTAGTCAGTCGGTTTTGGAAAGGCATGTAGAGCTGCTATCTCCTCTGGTAACAGATGAATGGCATCTGCCAAAACTGTGTATCCCAGGAACATCAATTCTGTTTTACCAATGACACAGTTCTCTTAATGCAATACTATGCTATAGTTGTGCAGCTGATGATGCAATTCCCACACATTGTTCTTGTTGCTGGGCATTTGGTGAGCACACTAGCCTTTCATAATGGTATACAAAGGGAAACAGAAACTCCTTTAAGACTTCATCCATGCCTGAGTATCATTTTTGATCCATAAATAAAAATTCAGATAGGAAAAAGGGTGTAATTACCATTTTTTTGGAATTCTGGAAGGGGCCACAGCCTGTGACGCTAAAAACTGTTGCTAGTGGCTAATGCACAGGTAAAATCTTGAATTTTTGGTATTGGGCATCTGCCTGGAACTGTCCTGGCACATCGCCATGGTGATCTTCATAGGTGCACCACAAACCATCTTTGTTGTGAACAACGTGCAAAGGCAGACACCATGGGCTATCAGGACAGTAGCCTATCCCAACTTGGAGCATTTCTTCAGATATAGCCTTGGTTTCTCTGAGGCAATTCTGGGGGCATGCTGTAAAATGGGTTGGCCAAGGACATGATGCACAAGGACATGTTTGATGTCATTACACTTTTCTGGTGTCTGCAAATCAGTCAGAGATTTCCGCTGTTGTTTATTGTAGTTGGTATTTTCTATTCTCTGTGTTATGCTGTAGGCAGAGTGCCCCCATCTGCTGTCTCATGTAGTCTGTAGTCATGTTTTCCTCAAATCTGCCATTAATGCACAATAAGCAAGGAGGATGGTACCTAATATAGGTTCAATGACAATGAACATCTGCATGAAGATGACGGTGAAGCCTAAGTGGCCATAGGTGGCTATCACCAAGTTTTTCACTGCTTTCAGTGGCTTACCGTCAGGTGGGCACCAGGCTGGGAGCATGCTGACATCTCAGCTGCTGTCAATCAGGAAGGTCATCCCATATGCCTGTCTGATACGTACAAGTGCAATGGGGTGTGCTGGCAGCTGTAGCATTTGTGGAGTTTGTGTACACATCGTACCACTCCTGTAGACGTACCAACTGTTGTGGTGCAGTTTGTCTACAGTTTCATGCCGATGTTCCACCTGTTGTTTATCTTGCATCCATGATGGGTGTCACTTTTTGTACAACATGCAATCTGTTGTGCCTCATCAAGACCACAGTCATAATTTGAATGGATGCAAGTTTATGTGCATTTCAGTGCCTGCTGCCTGTGGTACCAACAAACATTAACAAAGTTGACTCCAGATCGCTGGAAGTACATCATTGTAGTGCATGAGGATCACAGCTGTTTACTTTCTCCTTCCTGCTGCTGTTGCAGCACTTGAACCAATGTAGCCAGTATCTCAACTGTGGCACATGAACTCTGGAACCCTTTAAAAATGCTCTGGAGCTCTTTAAAAATGCTCTGTCAGAGGAGTGGCATGAAGGTGCAGCAGTCAACTGTTGTCTCTTTAGGCAACTTTGCATCTACTGGTTGGAGTCAGTTTGCATGTCATCTGCTGATGGCATCAAAGCAACAGTTGCTGGCAACTCCAATTTGCGTATATTTTGATGAACACTTTTACCAACTTGTCTGCTAGTTGATCATGCACTACCAATGCTACTTGTGATGGTAAGCGGTGTTGCCAAATATGCAACAACAAATTATCCAAAACTGTAATAGTGTCTATCATACCTTGGGGGAAAAAGGCTCTGAATTCTAGACCTGATGGGCCAGTTGGGACTGACTGCCAGCCACATCATCCTATGCCAATGGAGACATTGGATGCGGTACACAGGGATGTGGGGTCAGAAAACTACTCTCCTGGCTGTTGTCAGATTTCATGACTTTGTAGCTGCTAATTCCCACTCAAGTAGCTCCTCAATTGGCATCAAGTACCTGATTGCACCCCATTACAGTCCTCACACCAAGAAAAAATGCCTGGTAGTATCAGGAATTGAACCTGGGTCCTCTGCATAGCAGCCAGCAGCAGCTAACCACTGACCTACAGAGGCGGACTGTTGTACCCCGTACATGCCACCAAAATACAAAAGGGATTTCATCACCTCCTTTTTCTTGATAAAGCACTTCTCTGAGCCTGTAGTGTGGCAATTTCGTGCAGCGAACAACTAATTCAGCTTTCAAAGCAAGGTAAATCTGATGCTGTAGCAGGTGCACAATAATGTCCAAAACCAGTGCTGTCATCCACTGGTCTAAATTGCTGGTCATTCATGTCAATTGGCCATAATCATAAGTAATCTGCTGGTGCATGAAAGTATTTTCTGTGAACATGAACCAAATTTGTTATTGGTCAGGCGTAAACAGCAAGCACAGTATGGAAGAACCACTTGAATCAACAAACAGGCTATTCATTCTTCCTGAGTGTGATCACAACACAGAAGAAATCACTAGAGCAGCCCACATTGTCAAATCTGCCTTAACATCACCTCCTGGTCTACCTGAAAGATCAAGTGGATAGAGGTGTGCAGTTGACATTGCTGTCTGCATTCATTAAACCAATGTGGAGTTGTGCAGTGTTTTAGTATTCAATTCTTTGCACTGTACTTTGTCCACTTTTTGCATTGTGGAAAGGAAGAGCTCCAGACCTTCAGTTTTGTAATGAATTTCCTGAATCTCATCATTGATGGTTTACAACTGCTTGTGGGAGTCTTCTATTGCTGTGGCATCATATTTAAATGTTCAAAAAATAAACTGTCCAGAATTATACTAATTTCTTCATTGTCGAGGTCACCAATTATACAGGTAAGGCTTATACACCACATAAAATAGTATACAAGAAACTGAAGCATACAGAATTACTTTTTATTTCTAGCAACACAAGTACACATCTCTAAACAGTCACAGATAATTAGATACTGACAGTAACTTCAATGATGCTCCATGTACAAGACGTAACACACGCGGCAGTTGTTTACTCGATCCATTACTCCTGGAGAATATGTTATATGAACCACCTTAACTTTGCTAATAACATTACATGGATTGCCCCTATAGCAGATAAAACTCCAACAACTAATGGAGGTACTTTATAAGCAAGCACAAAAGTATAACTGAAAGGCAACTGTAATAAGATCACAAAATATACAATCAGTACGTCTAAAACAAAATTGCTCAAATTAACAATGATAACATAGCACCACTTGTTGAGTTTCTGTATGTCAGTCAGATGAGGAAACAAATGAATTGATAACAGAATAAAAATGATCTGGAATATTTTGTAAAGGTTAAAAAGTACATTGTGTCTGAAATGGAAAGTTTAGAGTCAGTGTGTATTTTCAGTTTTGACTTTTAATAGTTAGGCATGAGCTTCTAATGCAAAAGACATTAAAAAACTAGAGGTTGCTCTGTAAGCAATGGAGAAATAAATGTTGGAATTTCCAGGAGGAACAGGAAAAAGTGGGTAAGGGAAGACACAGCTATGAAATATACTTTGTAAGACAGATGCTGATGTTCAGGAGACAAAATTTTTAGCACTGCTGATACACAAATATAACAGTAAAAGTGATGACACTATCCTAGCTTTCAGAACTGCTAGTTCCTTTTTCAGGGAGGAGAGGGAGAGACAGGTTGCAGAAGGTTAAAAAGAAAGGGCAGGTCATTCAGATCCCAACCTTTCCATCCCCCAAGGCAGGAAACAGCAGTTCTGAAAGCTAGGATAGTGTTGTCACTTTTATATGTTTCTATAGGCAGTACTTATAATTTTTCTCCCTGAAGGTTAGTAGTGCCCAGCAATTCTGTCTCATAATGTATTAGTTATCTCAATGTTAAATTTTCCTTTGACAAAACAACAACTCTAATAAAAAATAAATGGAGCTGGGCAGTTGAATGGAGGGCAAGGGGACTAAGGAAGTACATTGCTTGAGTTCCAGAGGTAACAAAAACCTAGATAACAACCTAAAGAAGATGGATGGATGTACATATAAAGCTGAAAACTAGACTGTACGGAACAGTTTAGATAAGGCCTTCATCCAGCAGTTACGTCAAACTTGTACTACCGCTGCAGCCGATGATAATGACTCTTTTATTAGTGTAAGCATACACACACAAATAACACCTCCCTCCAAACACACACCTACACAAACACGTATCTATGCGGACTTTGTGGCACTAACTGTGAGAAGTTGTCTGGACAGATGGGTTGGGGAAGGGGGGGGGGAGGTGAATAGTCAGGAAAGGATATATATATAGTGCTGGCAGGTCGACAGACACACAAACAAACACAAACATTCACACAAAATTCAAGCTTTTGCAACAAACTGTTGCCTCATCAGGAAAGAGGGAAGGAGAGGGAAAGACGAAAGGATGTGGGTTTTAAGGGAGAGGGTAAGGAGTCATTCCAATCCCAGGAGCGGAAGACTTACCTTAGGGGGAAAAAATGATAGGTATACACTCGCACACACACATATCCATTCGCACATACACAAGCAGACATTTGTAAAGGCAAAGAGTTTGGGCAGAGATCTCTGCCCAAACTCTTTGCCTTTACAAATGTAACTCTTTGCCTTTACAAATGTCTGCTTGTATCTGTGTATGTGCGGATGTAAATGTGTGCATGTGTGTGTGTGTGTGTGTGTGTGTGTGTGTGTGTGTGTGTGTGTGTGTGTGTGCGCGAGTGTATACCTGTCATTTTTTCCCCCTAAGGTAAGTCTTTCTGCTCCCGGGATTGGAATGACTCCTTACCCTCTCCCTTAAAACCCACATCCTTTTGTCTTTCCCTCTCCTTCCCTCTTTCCTGATGAAGCAACCGCTGGTTGCAAAAGCTTGAATTTTGTGTGTATGTTTGTGTTTGTTTGTGTGTCTATCGACCTGCCAGCACTTTCGTTTGGTAAGTCACATCATCTTTGTTTTTAGATATATTTCCCACGTGGAATGTTTGCCTCTATTATATTCATATCCCACACTGTTTCTCTCTATTTCAAGCTCTTTCTACAGTTTTGTGAATGCTACTGCAAATATCCTGCATTTTCTGCTGCTGCTGAGTGCCTCTTGTCTCCCTGTCTCCTGCGTACTCCATATTTGCCTGCCTGCTTCCCACCCCATCAGCTCCTCTCCTTCCACCTGCCTTAAACTTCTTCACTCCCACCACACCCACATGCTATAGTAGCAGGTCTCAAAAATCA
Source organism: Schistocerca americana (assembly GCF_021461395.2). Lineage (NCBI taxonomy): Eukaryota > Metazoa > Arthropoda > Insecta > Orthoptera > Acrididae > Schistocerca > Schistocerca americana. Next base: position 1,078,121,578 of record NC_060119.1, on the reverse strand, counting down.
GTGTCATCATGACTGGATTGTGTGTGTGTGTGTGTGTGTGTGTGTGTGTGTGTGTGTGTGTGTGTAGATGATGTTCACACTAGACAAAGAACAAAATGTCGCTCAAAAGCTGGAACAATTATTTTCTGAGCTGTTATACACATCTATGCACCACCAACCAACTAACTACAGATGAGTGGCATTTTTATCTATCATATTTTCACCCAATTCTGTTGAGAAATAAACCCATTTCTCAGTCAATTATCAGACAGACTTGCCTGCTCAACTTCTTGGTTACATATGGAATGAAGCACTGAAATCTTGAAGCATGCTTTGATTGTTTATCATCACAAACATGTGTGTACACATACACTAACCCTCCCCCTGCTCCACGTTGCCAATACACACATTGCAACAATTTGTAGTTCTTGATGTAGAGAAACCCTCTGAAAATAGGGGTTCAATTGATGAGGCATGTAAGTAGTTGCTACTTGTCTTAGGCTTTTTTTGAAGTGAGTGAAATCAAATGTTTTAAAATAAAATATTGTGTGTTTTTTTATTTTTGAAGGCTTTGATACTATTTGTTGCTTTTTCTTGCTCTGTATATATAAGGGCAGTCAAATGAAATGCGAACACCCACCACAACATGACTGTGGAATGATTCCATTCAAAAGTAATTACCACACACATTAAGATAGTTATCCCAGAGGGAGACAAGATGATTAATTCCTGTTTCATGAAACATAGTCAGCCACTTACAGATCCAGAACCACACCTTCTGTACAGCTCAGATCTTTCACTGTGTGATTTTAACATCTTTGGCAACCTGAAGAAAGACACCCATGGACTTCGGTTTCAGCCGGACGAGGAAGTGAGGGAGTGGGTGTGGTTGTGGATCCAACAGTGGCCGACTGTGTTCTGTGAAACAGGAATTGATCATCTTGTAACCCAGTGGGATAAATGTCTTAACACATTTGATGATTACTTTTGTGGCAAGGGTTTGGTTTTCATTCGACTGCCCCCTCATATGTTTGTAAAGAAAAAAAGAATAATGTAACTGTGCATGCAAGGGTGCTGTTTCTAAAAGAGATACCATGGCTGTCATAACAGTATACCAATATGCTTTTGATGTGCTTCAATAACCTCTTATACTTTTCATGTTTTTTGGGAGTACTAACTGGTTTATATTTCAGGCTGTATTTCTGAATTAATCTGAGTGAATGTTTTCAAGGATTCTTTCAATGTTATGTTGAATTCCTTTCCTTGTTCCTGGCAAAATCAGTACACTATCTTAATGATTACAATATCAGTTCAGTATTAAAATTAAGAAAATCATAAAATTATAGTTTATTATGTAATGACTTCTGTACTTTTACATAATGGTTTGTTTGCTCATTTTCCACTGAGAATTCATATTTATTGACCCAAATAGTAATAACCTGTGCAGATTACAATAATGCATGTCTCTGAAAACACATTTGTATCATAAAATGTATCTAATTACAGATTATAAGAACAGAATCAACATTTGAAGACTCACAATAGCTTGTAAGTGGGCAAGGGTTGGCAAAGAGGAAATGATAAATGATATGCTAAGTTAATGTACAGTCATGTTCAGACAAGTTAGTGCACTATAAAAACATCAAAATTAGCTCTGTTTGTGAACATTCATGTAAGTCTACACAGTGAGATCGAATCCTGAACAGTCCTTTAACAAGTTATGCAAACTGCAAACAATTATCAGTATCTGCTATCACAGGCACATATCACATAATCTCATGAAACAGCTAAGCTCTCCATATATCAGTACATATTACTAATACAATGAGGAAAGAAGGGACTAGGAGGAAGGGGTAGAAGGAATGACGTTTACATTAGCTCACTGAATCTGAAGATAGAGCACTCCTCATTCCAAACCCACCCCCTCCCCCTGGAGAGTGCAGAGCACAGAGGAGAGGAAATGGGCATTGTCGATTACAGGGGTATTGTAGGCCGCGCAATGGTTCTTGGTTGATTGTGTGAGGTAGCACGACCACCATGCCTTGGATGGAAGGCACGGGTGGACCATTTGTCGTGAAGCTGGGGAGGTCCATGCCAGCTGGACTGGAGAAGGTGTAGTCTGCAATCCAGTAAGGAGGATGGGCTGGTTAATGAACATGTGTGAATTGGCCCAGCACGGGAGGTGTCGGTATTGGAGGAGCAGCAAAGAGGGGGCATATGTATCCCGTTGGTGCTGACTGTCACTGTTATTCCAGCTGCATCCACCTCATCTGGAATGGGGACTGTGCATTAGATGTAAAGTGGGTGGGTGTGGCCTCATGCATGCAAACTGTCCCTCAGATGAAGGACACATTTTCAACTCTCCCCGTTGATTTCTATCAACGTCCCATGCACAGCTGATGTTTGTAATTCATTGAAATTTCATTCTTCACCGCTGTCAAATCCACCATGGTGTCTGTTCTTTCAGACATGTTCAAAAGGACAGACACCATACACATATAATTATGGCAATCACAAGCCCAGGATCATTTCTGTGCAGGGGCACACATATGCTCGAACTCGTGTGGGAATGGGGCTTGCCACAAGCATTGAGATTAATGGGTAGGGAGTACTACTTTCATAGTGTGTGGAGTAAGTTGAGACTGTGGGTCTGCTGGGGGGTGTGCTTGGGATAAGTCCACACAGCCACACTAATTCCTGTGTCCTCAGTGGCTCAGGGGTTAAAGTGCCTGCCAAGTAAGCAGGAGATCCTGGGCTCGAATCCCGGTTGGGCACACATTTTCAACTCTCCCCATTGATTTCTATCAATGTCCCATGCACAGCTGATGTTTGTAATTCCTTGAAATTTCATTCTTCACGGCTGTCATGATTCACCATGGTGTCGGTTCTTTTGGACATGTCAGAAAGAACAGACATTATGCACATAGAAAATGAGAATGTTGTTTAGGTATGCCTAGCAGTAAGAGCAGTTAAAGAGAAGTGAGTTTGTGACATTGCCAAATTTGTGCCACGTTTTTGAGGTCATAAGACATATATATAAACTTGTAAAGGTCAACAGGGGTGATCAAGGCTTTTTTTGGTGTGTCACTCTGTTCCACAGGTATTTATAAATATGCCTCAGGGCAGTACAAAACTCTGAAAATGCATGCTCTACTAAATAGTTGGGCAAAGCCTTGAATGTTTGGGATAGGATACTTGTCTATTATGGTAAATGAATTAAAATAACAATTGTCACCACAGAGCCACACTGTGCCATCCTTCTTGGGAACTAAGTGTATGGGGGACAACCAATTACTGTCTGACAGTGGAACAGTACCTGCCCACAGAAGTCCATCCACTGCAGTCTTAACAAGGCATAGTTTGTGTGGAGGGAGGTGGTGTGCTTTATGAAGCACTGGGGGTCGTCTGTCATGACAATTTTATGTGTTGTCCTATTTGTAATCACGTTCATTTGAACTGATGAACATGACAAGGGGACATCTCAAGCAGAAGTTGGTAGCACACAAGAGTAACTAACCTGAGATGCAATCAGTGCGGATGAGGCGGGTTCACCAGAGTTGAAAGAGGCAGATCACTGTTGCTGAAATACAGCAATGTAGACATCTACATCTATACTCTGCAAAACTACCGTGAGGTGCTTGGCAGTGGGTATGTCCCATTGTACCAGTTTTAAGGTTTCTTCCTGTGCCATTCATGTATGGCGTGCAGGCAAAATGACTGTTTGAATGCCTCTGTGTGTATAGTAATGATTAAAATCTTATTCTCACAATCCCCATGCAGGAAATATGTAAGGGATTGTAGTATATTCTTAGAGTAATCATTTAAAGCCAGTTCTTGAAACTTTGCTAATAGACTTTCTCAGGATAGTTTACGTCTATCTTCAAGAGTCTTCCAGTTCAGTTCCTTCAGTATCTCTGTGACACTCTCCCATGGATTAAACAAACCCGTGACCATTTGTGCTGCCCTTCTCTGTAAATGTTCAATATCTCCTGTTAGTGCTATCTTGTATGGGTCCCACACACTTCAGCAGTATTCTAGAACTGGTCTCACAAGCGATTTGTAAGCAATTTCCTTTGTAGATTGGTTGCACTTCCTCAGTATAATGCCAATGAACCAAAGTCTACGACCTGCTTTACCTACAACTGAAACTATGTGATCATTCCATTTCATATTCCTACAAAGTGTTACACCCAAGTATTTGTATGAATGCCAGATTCCAGTAGTAACATTGATATTGTAGTCATAGGATATTATGTTTTTTTGTTTTATGGACAGAAAAATTTTATGTTTCTGAATATTTAAAGCAAGTTGCCAATCTCTCCACCACTTTGAAATCTCATCAAGATCTGACTGAATATTTATGCAATTTGTGTCAGATATTACTTCATTTTGGATAACTGCATCATCTGAAAAAGCCTGAATATTAATAGGCATTGCAAATCAGCAAGGGCATGCTTAGCCATGCCATTCAGTTCTGTGCTGCAAGCGCAAAGGTCAGCATCTGAATTTGGATTAGAGTCAAGAGAGATTAGTGGTGAGGCAGCTCACCAGAGAAAAGCATTTGAAGGGAACTGATTCAGTATCATTGGAGGGCTGAGGGGGAGAGGGAGCTGAGGCAGTGACTGAACATGCAATATGTGTACCTGAAGCACAGTGCACTAAAGCAGATGACAGGAGGTCAGGCAATGGATCAAAGTGAATAAGGAAATCAGTTCCAAGTACTGGCTCTTGAACATCAGCCACTTGGAAGGACCATGTGAACAGTTTGATGGGGGTGTGTTTAATAGATAACACAACCATTGCATCAACACGAAGTGTTGATTTATTTGCCACTTGTAGGAAAAGTTTGGTTGGTTTCACATCCAATACAATGAATGAGAGTAGGACAATACCAACATCAGCTCCAGTGTTGAGAAGGAAATGGTAACATCTGCATAAATCCAAGGCATTCAGATAGCCTTGTAGAGTAGAGGATAGAACAGAATGCAATGTCTGTAGGTGCCCTTTGCCATTGTCTTGAGCCGTGGCGCCTACTGCACAGGGCGGTTGGCAGTTGCTGGCAGCATCCCCAAAAATTGTGTGGAACCACCACAATGGATATACTGGGTGGGGGGAACTGTGTGTGGGTCAGCTGGGAACACTACCCCTCCCACAACAGTAGGAGAGGAGACAGAGGGGATGACTATGCTGGCTCAGCTGTTATTGATGAAGTTTGGTGAGAAGCAGCTGGTGGTTTGCATTGCTGGCCACTAGGTGCCTGCAGTTCATTGTGTTGCTCAAGGTGAGCCCACGACCAACTTCTGTTAACCTCAGTGGCAGACGCTGCACTGCGTGAAGGAAGTAGGCAGCAGTGTTGAGTAATAGTGTATGCCTAGTCAGTCTACAGTACTTTATCCTTGCATGATGATGAGGTATGGGGAAGCAACTGTAATTGTAATTCCTGTGACAGTTTAACTAACCACAATGTCCAGAGCATTAAGTCTGGCATGACCTCTGTCATGACCTGAGCATGGAGACATCGCTACAGTTGGGAAGATGTTCTGTCACCTAAACTCTCATCGCAGATGATGCCGTGGATTGCATTTGCTGGTGTACATGAAAGGTGCTCAGTGAGGAGTGCACAATCAGAAGCACATTTGTTATCCTTGGGTGCATTTAGAAACAAGTCACCAATAATATTGGTTAGGTCAAGCAAATAGTTCACCAAACAAACAAAATGATTGCCATCATCTATGATACCATACCAAGGTATAAACCAAGTCATGGGGTCACCTATTTGTATTGGTGGCAGCTTCAGAAAACGACCTGGCGGCAGAGCTTGTGGCAGAGTCGGTAGGGTGCAGGACACACAAGGGTTCAGAAGAGTAGCATCCACTGGTGTCATCTATGCAAAGTGACAGGCCCAATATTCTGACGAAAGTCCAGCACTTGTGTTGGCACGATATGATGCCCAGCACTCACAGGTCATGTGGTGAAGGGTCCCGTGTGGCCACATAATGAAGACAGCATGGCTGGCATGGAAGAATCGTACAACAAGACAGGTGAAACTAAAGCAGTGGTGCCAAGGTGTGCTGTCAGTGGTCTGTCATATCTGTGTAGCAGGGGGCAGCACATGACCACAAGTGAAACCCAATGTGGAAGCATCGACAACAATGCCGATGGATTCTTGAAGGAAGGTCAAAATCATGATTGAGTCCTGAGCGGAGAGGCAGAACCATGGCTGGTATGTTGCTCAAGTTCTGCACGGTGTGGTAGATTAGGTAGATGCAGGAGTATCTCAACGCAGTTGACTCGAGTGTCCCATTGGCTGGTGCAGAAGTGGGTACATTAAACAGCAGAGCACGATCGGTGAGAAAGTCGGCATCAAAGGTGTATGACATATTTAATGGTGGGCCACACTGATGAGGGGGAGCCATGCGTGTGGACCCTGAAACTGTACAGCTGATTGATCCATAGTGGAGTGAGGTAGAAACTCCAGAAAGAGGAAGCCAGAATCTCGTGCACAAGAAACTTCCTGGTGAACACAGACTCCAGTATCGGGCATCAGTGGAGGTGTGTGCTGCACCTGGCATGACAAAGGAGGTTAGAGTTGTCTGTTCCAAGGGACTAAACACTGAAGAAATGAGCATCCTCATTGTATTAGTAGCATCTGCAGAAAAACATTGTGCTTCACAACCAAAAGCCAGTACGTGGTAGCAATGTCATGCACTGCGAGAAAGGTTTGAGGTTGACTCACCGTTTGAGCTGGTATGAAACCAGTAATAAGTGATGCACAAACTGAAGCATGTTCACAAGACGTGGTGTCACCGATGTAGATTTTCTATCAATGATGATGAGTTTCTGGATTGAAATAATCAACATTTACAATCGAGCACTCTTTATTTGCACAGGATTACACAAAAATAAAGCACAGCATGCAAAAACAATCAAAGCCTAAATGTATTCCAAAGTTTATTGAATCTGAAGATAGAGTGCTCCTCATTCCAGAGTCATTGGCAATCAGTGGTCACCACAATGTTACACACTAAGCATAACTCTTCCAGTTATTTTCTAATCATCTCTCTTTAAGTGTTTTGGAGCTAAAGATTTAGTAGACATGAAAACCACATTTGCAGTACCAGTATTACAAGATAGTTCATTCACTGACTAGCAGAGAACCCGCAACTATTTACTGCAAACAAATTAAATCTGTACTCCAAAATGAAACATAACATTCATGGACATAGAAAGAGTTGAAGAAATAGATTATAAGATTTACATATTATGAAAAAATACTAATGTAGGATACTGTTCTTCTTTTAATCACATGAAAAATGAATGAGATTAAGGACCAACATTCACTTTCAAACCAAAAATCTTTTTCATGGATGAAAGAAAATACCACATTTTAGGATTCACTGTTATAAGTGTTTTCATAGATAGAAGGTTAGAAACCGAATAATAACCCACCATCATGAGTACATATTTTGATCATGCCACAGCAGGTAGGTAGCACTTAGTGTTACATGATGCTAAAATGAAAGGTTATCAGCACCCTTGCATGAAAGAGGAGAACAAATGTGGTTGAAATCTACTAAAACAACAATAAATTCTGAAATCACACTGTATCAACAAACTCAGCACAATAAACAAGAATTTAAAATAGAACATTTACATATGTGAGGACATAAAAGAAATCCATGTAATGTAGATAAAAACACAGCAGAATTACTGTAGATAAAATCATTTATAAAATGCCAGGACAGAGACATTTAAAAGAATCCAGATACTGGGGCTAAATGACTATTTATAAATTTTGAGTGACGCAGCCTGTTATAACCTTTAATCACCAGTAATTGCGTGGATATTCAAACACACTCACTCAGAAACAATAGCCGGTTACATGATAACAACTCAGTATCTCTGATTATACTGCCGTGCCGTGACATGCAGCCAGCACCGTTCATAGCTAGGTGGCGCTCCCGTGCTCAGCCGAGTTGCGGAGCGCCTCTTTCGCCGTTTGCGCGTACTGTCGTGGCGGCACTGTTAAATGTCATGGCACTGTCACAACACTTTTCCCCCCTTGAAAAAAAAAAAAAAAAAAACACTCACTTCCTTGGAGACATGGACAGTGTGGAGACATCCATGGCCTCTTGTGAGGCCTCGAGAAGATCCCACAGAGAGACACGAGAGTATGGTCGAAAATGTCCAGGACGGAAGCTCATGCGTGGAATGTGCCTCCTGGACGAGATGATGGGTGAAAACTCCGGAGCAGCATCCATAGGTGTCGTGGACCTGGGGGTGTGCTCCAGCGAGATGGGCCCCGGAGAAGGCGGTGTCGCAACTGGGGCCGGTTCTGGCGTACTCGGAAGCGGTAGCGATGTCGGCTGCATCAACACATACGCTAGATCGGCAGCAGCGACTGGACTGGCTTCTCGGGCTGGTGGAGGCGAAGGAAAGGGCGGTGGCATCGGCGTGGCCACCACTCGTGGGCGCATCTGGTCGTAATGGCGAACAACCATGCCCTCGTCCGTACGTATTTCACAAAGCCGGCGGCCGCGAAGAGCCTTGACCACCCCTGGAATCCATTTAGGGCAAGATCCATTCCCGCACTACGCCTGACAGGGTGAAGCAGGTGCAGTAGAGTGCGCGGTTGGTGGCCATGCAAGAGTTCAGCAGGGCTGCGATCACCCAGAGGCGTGAAGCGATAAGAACTCAGAAATTGCAGCAGAGCGTCATCTGTAGAAAAATCACTAAGGAATTTTTTCATCTGGCTTTTGAAAGAGCGGACAAGGCGCTCGACCTCCCCATTCGATTGTGGATGGAAGGGTGGTGCTGTAACATGATGAATCCCTTGTCCAGTACAAAAATCACGGAAGGCCTGCGAAGAGAACTGAGGGCCATTGTCCATGACGATCGTGGATGGAAGACCTTCTAGCGCAAAGATTTTGGACAAAGCCAGCGTCATCACCACAGTGGTGGGCGACAGACATCGAACAACAAATGGAAACTTCAAGAAGGCGTCAATCAACAGTAGCCAATAAGTACCGAGGAAGGGGCCGGCAAAGTCAGCGTGCACCCGTTCCCATGGCTGCACCGGATCAGGCCACGGAGAGGGCATTGTATGAGGTGCAGCCAGTTGTTGAGCACACTGACCACGCGCAGCAACCATGTGGGCGATGTCCGAATCACGCAACAACCATGTGGGCGATGTCCGAATCAATACCGGGCCAATAAACGTGCCTGCGGGCCAGGGACTTAGTCCGAGAAATCCCCCAATGGCCTTCATGCAACAGTTTGAGAACATCTTTGTGAAGAGAGGCTGGCACCACGACCTGTGGAGATGCGCCATCCGTGGCCAGAGGAACAACACCATCACGAACAGACAGACAAAGGCGCCAGGCATGGTAGTTGCGAAGGGGATTCAATGCCCGGCCCTTGGTCCTGTCCGGCCAACCCCGTTGAACAAAACCGATCACCTGACGCAGGACCGGGTCCCGCGCAGTAGCCAACGTGACCTGCGAACCTGTAAGTGGAAAACCCTCAACCGCACAACATTCTTTCTCATCAATGTGGAAACAGAGTAGTTCATCACGATCGAAAACCGGGTCGGGGCCGATCGGCAATCACGACAATGCGTCAGCGTTGGCGTGCTGGGCCATGGGGCAATAGTGAATCTCATAGTGAAAACGAGACAAGTATAAGGCCCAACGTTGTAGGTGGTGAGCTGCCTTATCCAGAAGCGACACCAATGGGCTGAACAGAGAGACCAGCGGCTTGTGGTCGGTGATGAGGTGAAACTTAGAACCATACAAAAAAACGCTGAACTTTTTTAGAGCATAAATGACAGCGAGCGCTTCCTTTTCGATTTGAGAGTAATGCCGTTGCGCATCGTGGAGGGTCTTGGAAGCATAGACGATGGGTCGTTCCGACCCATCCTTATACCGATGGCCGAGAACAGCCCCTAGGCCATACTGTGACACGTCAGTCGCCAGAAGCAAGTGCTGACCCAGACGGAATGTGGCAAGACAAGGCGCCGACTGCAAATGAGCCTTCAGGCAGACAAAAGCCTGCTCACACTCGTCGGACCAACAGAAAGGGACGTTTTTGCGTAACAGCTGATGCAGAGGATGAGCTACCGCCACCGCGGATAGAATGAATTTGTGATAATAAGCAATCTTGCCTAGAAACGCCTGAAGTTCTTTGATGGTAGACGGCCGGGGTAGAGCGTTAATGGCCCCAACGTGCTGACGTAGAGGACGTATACCCTCATGGGACAAGTGGAAACCAAGATACACAATGGAGGGTTGGAAGAACTGTGACTTGTCCAGATTGCACTTCAACCCAGCTGAATGCAAAACCCGAAACAGTGAACGCAAATTGCAAAGGTCCTCCTCAGTGGAGGCCCCCATGACAACAATGCCATCCAGATAGTTTATGCAACCGGGAACGGAAGCCGTGAGCTGTTCCAAAAGCCGCTGAAAAATGGCCGGCGCGCTATCGACTCCAAATGGTAACCGCTGGTGTTGATACAACCCACAAGGAGTGTTGATGACGAGAAATTCCTTGGAAGAAGCATCCAACGCCAACTGATGGTACGCCTCTGATAAGTCAAGTTTGGAAAAGAACTGGCCCCAGCTAACTTGGTAAATAACTCCTCAGGACGGGGAAGAGGATAAGTGTCAATGAGGCTCTGAGCATTGACGGTGGCTTTAAAATCACCACACAATCGCAGACTCCCGTTTGGTTTAGACACCACCACGATGGGCGATGCCCATTCGCTGGAGGTAACAGGAAGGAGAATCCCTGAAGCTGTTAACCTGTCTATCTCAGCCTTGACAGGTGCACGCAACGCCACCGGAATAGGGCATGCCCGGAAAAACTTAGGGCGAGCTGTAGGTTTAAGAGTAATGTGGGCTTCAAAATCCTTGGCACGACCCAGACCAGCAGAGAACACGGACAAAAATTCAGAACACAATCCATCCAGCTGTTGATATGGAATATCCTCAGATATGAGGTGCACATCATCATCAATGGAGAACCCAAACAACTGGAAAGCATCATAACCGAACAGGTTTTCAGTGCCTGCATGATCCACCACATAAAACATGAGGGGCCTAACAACAGACTTGTAGGCTGTGGAAGCATCAAACTGGCCAATGATAGGAATTTTCTGTTTATTATAAGTTCTCAGATTTTGCATAACTGGAGACAAGGGAGGGGAGCCCAACTCCTAATACGTGCGGGAATTAATGAGAGTTACTGCAGAGCCAGTGTCCACTTGCATGCACATGTCTTTATCCAGAACACGAACAGTAACAAACAACTTATTTGTTTGAGAAAGCACACAGTTAACACCCATGTCCGATGCCTCATCCTCGTCGACAGGAACTTTAGGGGACTGACATACATAAGCAATGTGGCCTTTTTTCCTACATGAATTACACGTGGCCCAACGTTTTGGACACGCGGCCCTGTCATGCTGTACAAAACAACGTGGACAAGAAGGAAGTGCGGAACGAACCTGCTTCTGTGGTTGCTGTTTTCGCTGCGAGCGTTGCGGCCCAACGCAACGTTGTTTACGCGAGTGAACCGCCGCCACATTTTCATTCTCCTGTGAAACAGGCAAATTGACCATGTCAAAAGTTGACTGTACAGCGCCTACATCACACCACGCATATATTTGCGCGCCAGCAGCATGAGACACTTCAAAGGATTGAGCGATGCTTAGAACTTCCGACAACGACGGGTTTGGCGGTTGTAGGGCACGTTGCCGAACTTCTTTATCAGGAGCAGGCCATAGAATAGCATCCCTAACCATTGAATCAGCATAAGACTCATGATGAGTGTCTGTGACAAACTGACACTTCCTACTCAGACCGTGTAGTTCCGCTGCCCAAGCCCGGTAAGATTGATGGGGCTGACTGAGATAGCAGCTGATAGATCCGTGGGGAAATCCAAGATAGAAATAACGACTTACACATAGGAGCGTCAACAATGCCAAAAGCCAAGAAGTGTTGCCACAAACACTTCTCATAATCCTCCCAGTCTTCAGCGGCCTCGTTGTAAGGAGGGAATGGAGGCGGAGAAGAGGAAGACAGACGATGAGTAAGCAACGTCGACAACGCCTGAATAGCAGCCGTCAGCTGTGTTTGTTGTGCCTGAATAGCAGCCGTCAGCTGTGTTTGTTGTTCAATGAGCGCTTGCATAAGCTGTTCCATGTCTGCCCAGTCACGAACACACAAATCCACATCGCAGTGAAAATATCTGACCTCGTCGCCAAAAATGTTATAACCTTTAATCACCAATAATTGCGTGGATATTCAAACACACTCACTTAGAAACAATAGCTGGTTACACGATAACAACTCAGTATCTCTCATTCGTCTGCCATGCCGTGACATGCGACCGGCGCCGTTCGTAGCTCCCACGCTCAGCCGAGTTGCGGAGCGCCTCTATCGCCGTTTGCGCGTACTGTCGTGGCGGCACTGTTAAATGTCATGGCACTGTCACAACACAGCCACTCTACAACACATTAGAATATCACAGCCAGCATTTTTGATAGGATCCCTGACTAGACATAAAACTTTAATGAAAAATACCAGATCTGTCTCATTGTCATTTAAGGGGAGACGATGGGAGTCTTGCAATGATATCTTTGTAAATCTGTATCTCGGTAATTTTTTGATCAATGTTACTGAAATTTTGTACACTTATGTGTAGGGATCCAATATGTTGCAAATAATTTTTATAGAATTGTTAATAAAATTTTAATGCTGTGAGAGAATTTTGAATTTTTGGTTACATTTTTATTTTAAGGTACAATTTTTCATTATGTCCAAGCAAATTTGGTAAATTTTTTCTATCGTGAAGTAATCTACACTCATAAATGTACAATTAAGTGCAGTAACTTTTTGGTGAATTATTTCTATTATTTTCTGTGATATTTTGGATTTGAACATTTTTTACAGTCAAATTTTCCATATATTATTAACCACAAAATTGTTTATAATGTCTAGATTAAAATTTTGTTCAACTTAAATATTGCTCCCATGTAAAAGAATAGATGTGCCAAATTTCATCAAAATCCTTCCAATAGTTTCTGATGTAAGTGTTCCTGAAAGGAGAAAATCTTATGTTGCAGAAAAATAATTTTAAAGTTTGGATATAATGTTTTAAAATTTTTTTAAATCATACCATAGCTAGAACCACCCATATCCATATTACAGTTCTTCCTCATCATCCTCTGCAGCACTTTTACCTCCTCTGCTTCTTTCCCTAGCAATTTTTTCTGTATTCTATAGCAAAGTGTCTGCTTTCATGATTTCTTGCTCATCGATGACCGTAGTATCTGTTCAGTGAAGACTCCTGGTATGAAGCGCAACTTGCTGAGGATGTGAAGTATTGCCACTTTCCCATCGTTAAACACTGCTGCGGCTTCCAAAGCAGAAACCTTCACTACCAAATTGGAAACAAACTCTCTCTTTGGACATCTCTTCCAAATAAGAGCATAAGTGATTTACCATGCAGACATTTTTATAGCAGTTCTGGTGAAGTGCTCAAAAAGTTGGGTTAATGGCCATGTTGTTGTTTATGTTGTGGTCATCTCCAGTACCTACTGCAACCTACATCCTTCTGAATCTGCTTAGTGTATTCATCTCTTGGTCTCCCTCTACGATTTTTACCCTCCATGATGCCCTCCAATACTAAATTGGTGATCCCTTGATGCCTCAAAACATGTACTACCAACCTATCCCTTCTTCTAGTCAAGGCATGCCACAGATTTCTCTTCTCCCTAATTCTATTCAATACCTCCTCATTAGTTATGTGATCTCAGCAAATGGACTCTCTTTAAATTTTGATAAAACACAGTGTATACAGTTCCATACAGTAAATGGCACAACTCCAGTAATAAATATAGACTTTGAACAGAAGTCTGTAGCTAAGGTAGAATTTTCAAAATTTTTAGGTGTGTCCATTGATGAGAGGTTAAACTGGAAGCAACACACTGATGGTCTGCTGAAACGTCTGAGTTCAGCTACGTATGCTATTAGGGTTATTGCAAATTTTGGTGATAAGAATCTCAGTAAATTAGCTTACTATGCCTACTTCGATTCACTGCTTTTGTATGGCATCATATTCTGGGGTAATTCATCGTTGAGTAGAAAAGTATTCATTGCTCAAAAACGTGTAATCAGAATAATTGCTGGAGCCCACCCACGGTCATCCTGCAGACATCTATTTAAGGATCTAGGGATCCTCACAGTAACCTCACAGTATATATATATTCACTTATGAAATTTGTTGTTAATAATCCAACCCAGTTCAAAAGTAATAGCAGTGTGCATAGCTATAACACCAGGAGAAAGGATGATCTTCACTATGCAGGGTTAATTCTGACTTTGGCACAGAAAGGGGTAAATTATGCTGCCACAAAAGTCTTTGGTCACCTACCAAACAGCATCAAAAGCCTGACAGATAGCCAACAAACATTTAAAAATAAATTAAAAGAATTTCTAGATGACAACTCCTTCCACTCATTGGCTGAATTTTTAGATATAAATTAAGGGGGAAAAAAACAACTTAAACATTAGTGTCATGCAATATTTTGTGTAATATAATATCTTGTACAGACATCTTTTATTAAGCTGACATGTTCCACATCATTACGTAGTGTCGTATTCATGATCTATGGAACAAGTATTAATCTAATCTAATCTAAATTTAATCTTCCCATCTAGTCTTCAGCATTCTTCTGTAACTCCACATTTCAAAAGCTTCTATTCTCTTCTTGTCCAGACTGTTTATCGTCCACGTTTCACTTCCATACATGGCCACACTCCATACAAATACTTTCAGAAAAGACTTCCTGACACTTAAATCTCTACTCGATGTTAACAAATTTCTCTTCTTCATAAATGCTTTCCTTGCCATTGCCAGTCTACATTTTATATCCTCACTACTTCGACCATCATCTTTGCTTTCCAAACAGCAAAACGCATTTACTACTTTAAGCGTCTCATTTCCTAATCTAATTCCCTCAGCATCACCCAATTTAATTCAACTACATTCAGTTATCCTCATTTAGCTTTAGTTGATGTTCATCTTATATGCTCCTTTCAACACACTGTCCATTCTGTTCAGCTGCTCTTCCAGGTCCTTTGCTGTCTCTGACAGAATTACAATGTCATCAGCAAATCTCAAAGTTTTTATTTCTTCTCCATGGATTTTAATTCGTACTCTGAATTTTTCTTTTGTTTCCTTTACTGCTTGCTCAATATACAGAATGAATAACATCAGGGATAGGTTACAACCCTGTCTCACTCCCTTCCCAAACACTGATTCCCTTTCATGCCCCTAGACTCTTTATAACTGCCATTTGGTTTCTGTACAAATTGTAACTAGCCTTTTGCTCCCTGTATTTTACCCCTGCCACCTTCAGAATTTGCAAGAGAGTATTCCAGTCAACGAAGTCAACTAATGCTAGCAAAGTAGGTTTGCCTTTCCTTAATCTATTTTCTAAGATAAGTCATAGGGTCAGCATTGCCTCACATGTTCCAACATTTCTACGGAATCCAAACTGATCTTCCCTGATGTCAGCTTCTATCAGTTTTTCCATTCGTCTGTAAAGAATTCCTGTTAGTATTTTGCAGCCGTGGCTTATTAAACTAATAGTTTGGTAGTTTTCACATCTGTCAACATCTGCTTTCTTTGGGATTGGAATTATTATATTCTTCTTGAAGTATGAGGGTATTTCGCCTGTCTCATACATCTTGCTCACCAGATGGTAGAGTTTTGCCAGGGCCAGTCAATCAAGGCTATCAGTAGTCCTAATGGAATGTTGTCTACTCGCGGGGCCTTCTTTCGGCTTAGGTTTTTCAGTGCTCTGTCAAACTCTTCATGCAATATCGTATCTCTCATTTCATCTTCATCTGCAAGCTCTTCCATTTCCATAATATTGTCCTCAAGTACATCACCCTTGTACAGACCCTCTATATACTTCTTCCACCTTCCTGCTCTCTCTTCTTTGCTTAGAACTGGGTTTCCATCTGAGCTCTTGATATTCATACAAGTGGTTCTCTTTTCTCCAAAAGTGTCTTTAATTTTCCTGTAGGCATTATCTCTCTTACCCATAGTGAGATATGCCTCTATATCTTTACATTTGTCCTCTAGCCATCTCTACTTAGACATTTTGCACTTCCTGTCAATGGCATATTTTTAGACATTTGTATTCCTTTTTGCCCGTTTCACTTACTGCATTTTTATATTCTCTGCTTTCATCAATTAAATTCAATATATCTTCTGTTACCCAAGGATTTCTACTAGCCCTTGTCTTTTTACCTACTTGATCCTCTACTGCCTTCACTATTTCATCCCTCAAAGCTACCCATTCTTCTTCTACTGTATTTCTTTCCCCCATTCCAGTCAATCGTTCCCTAATGTTCTCCCTGAAACTCTCTACAACCTCTGGTTCTGTTGGTTTCTCCGGGTCCCAGCTCCTTAAATTCCCACCTTTTTGCAGTTTCTTCAGTTTTAATCTACAGTTCATAACCAATAGATTGTGGCCAGAGTCCATATCTGCCCCTGGAAATGTCTTACAATTTAAAACCTGGTTCCTAAATTTCTGTCTTATATTATATAATCTGTCTGAAACCTTTGAGTATCTCCAGGCCTCTTCCATGTATACAGCCTTCTTTTATGATTCTTGAATCAAGTGTTAGCTATGATTAAGTTATGCTCTGTGCAAAATTATAGCAGGTGGCTTCCTCTTTCATTTCTTACCCCCATTCCATATTCACCTACTATGTTTCTTTCTCTTCCTTTTCCTACTATCAAATTCCAATCCCCCATGACTATTAAATTCTCATCTCCCTCCACTATCTGAATAATTTCTTTTATCTCATCTTACATTTCATCAATCTTTTCATGATCTGCGGAGCTAGTTGTAATATAAACTTGTACTACTGTGGTAGGTGTGGGCTTCGTGTCTATCTTGGCCACAATATGCATTGACTATGCTGTTTGTAATAGCTTACCCGCACTCTTATTTTTTTATTCATTATTATACCTACTCCTGCATTATCCCTATTTGATTTTGTATTTATAACCCTGTATTCACCTGACCAGAAGTCTTGTTCCTCCTGCCACCGAATTTTACTAATTCCCACTATATCTAACTTTAACCTACCCATTTCCCTTTTTAAATTTTCTAACCTACCTGCCTGATTAAGGGATCTGACATTCCATGCTCTCATCCATAGAACGCCAGTTTTCTTTCTCCTGATAACGATGTCCTCCTGAGTAGTCCCCGCCCGGAGAGGACGCCATCATCATTTAACCATACAGTAAAGCCATTGCAACCTCATAAAGGAGGTTATTTTTATGGCTGTAAGGTTCCCTTCTTTCCTTGCTTTTCAGAAATTTGCACCATTTGTTAGAACATAGGTCATGACCTAAAATGTGCAATGTGCAAACCAAAGCTTCTCTCTTTCCACCATCCACCAAATTCACATTTCCTCCACAAAAGACCTTTTGTAAGTGCCTCTGCCACCAACTCCAGATCCACAATTCTCAAACCTGTATTTCTGCCATGATTTATTTCTTCTGACACAATACCTTTCCCAAGTTTTAGTTTATATGCAGTTGGAGACAACCTAATGTTTCAATCTGCAGCCCCAACCCTAACTTCAACATCAGTATTTCGCTTTATATTGGAAATATGGGATTTACTATATTTTTAAATGCTTTACCAGGCCTATCCATTGTAAAATATATTCAACCTTTTACAAAGAATGACACAATAAATCTAACTTCACTCAAATTGCACTAAACAGCACAAAACTTGTTTACAAAGCTCCACAGCCTTCTATACCACACTGCTTGGACCACAAAATGGCTCCACAGCCTTCTATAGAACAAGGCTGTATACAAAAAAATCACAGCCTTCTAAAGCTACATTTTCCATGTACACAGGCAAAATTGAGAAAGAAAATTTTTCCTCCACTGGATACCTTGCGAAGTGGGCATGGGGTATTACACTGCTTACAGTTTTTTTTTTTTTTTTTTTTTTTTTTTAGTTCGAATTTCAAAGAAAAATTTTGGGATAACAATCTTAATTAAATTTAATTTCAGAAAACCAAATACAAAAATGTGATTTTTTTTGTGATTTCTGCCATCATCTCCTCTTAAAAGAGAGAGCAGATCCTGTGGGAGACTCAAGCCTACCCTCAGGTCACCACATAAAACACACTCAGTTAAAATATGCAGCCTGTTTTTTGCATCTTTGATACAATGGTGCAGCGCCCTACTGTGAGAGATAGGCTTGAGTCTAGGGACAATGTCTTATTCTTAATCTTGTGATAGCTACTTCTTTAGCTCACAGTGATGAGAAGAGTTAAGCCATAATTGAGTGGTAGTGTCACTGTCTGGTTGTCCCTCGCTTCCAGTTACTGAACCTCCCACCAACACAGGGCCATCTGGGTTATGATGGTAACAAAGCAAAAACTGAAATGCTTAACTCCATTTTCAACTGTTCCTTTACAATGGAAACCTGAGGAAAATTGCCTCAGTTTAATCCTCATACACTGAGAAGATGAATGAAGTAAGTATTACTATCAGTGGTGTTGAGAAACAGCTGAAATCATTAAAACTGCACAAAGCTCCAGTGCCCAACGGACCCCTGTCAGATTCTGTACTGCATTTGTGGCTGCGTTAGCCCCTCTTATAAGTATAATCTATCATACATCCCTTGAATGGAAAACCATGCCCAGCTCTTGGAAAAAGGCACAGGTCACACCAAACTACAAGAAGGGCAGTGGAAGTGATCCGCAGACTACCATCCAATATCCTTGACATCGATTTGCTGGAGAATCTTACAACATATTCTGAGTACAAGCTCAATCAGTTATCTTGAACAGAATGCTCTCCTCAATGTGAACCAGCATGGATTCCGAAAACATCCATCATGTGAAACCCAACTTGTGCTTTTCTCACATGACATACTGAAAGCTTTGAATCAAGGCACTAAGGTAGATGCAGTGTTTAAATGTGACTTTAAATGTACAGAAATGTAAAATTATGCATTTCACAAAATGAAAAAAATGTAGTATCGTATGACTGTTATATCAATGTGTCACTGTTGGAATTGGCCAACTCATGCAAATACCTGGGTGTAACACTTTGTTGGGATACAAAATGGAATGATCACATTGGTTCAGTCTTGGGTAAAGCAGGTTGTAGATTTTGGTTTATTGGTAGAATCCTGGAGGAGTGCACTCAGTCTACAAAGGAGATTGCTTACAAATCACTGGTTCTAGAATACTGCTCAAGTTCATGAGACTCATACCAGGTAGAATTAACTGGCAATACTGAATGTGTACAGAGAAGGGCAGCACAAATTGTCACAGGTTTGAAACTTCCTGTCAGATTAAAACTGTGTGCCGGACTGAGACTCGTACTCGGGACCTTTGCGTTTCGCAGGCAAGTGCTCTACCAGGAGAGCTTCTGTAAAGTTTGGAAGGTAGGAGGTGAAGTACTGGCAGAAGTAAAGCTGTGAAGATGGGGCGTGAGTTGTGCTTGGGTAGCTCAGTTGATAATGCACTTGCCCGCGAAAGGCAAAGGTCCCGAGTTCTAGTCTCGGTCCGGCACACAGTTTTAATCTGCCAGGAAGTTTCATATCAGCGCACACTCCGCTGCGGAATGAAAATCTCATTCTGGTCACAGGTTTGTTTAATCCATGGGCGAATGTCACAGACATACTGCAGGAACTGAACTGGAAGACTCTTGAAGACAGATGTAAACTATCTCGAGAAGGCTATCAACAAAGTTTCCAGAATGTGCTTTAAGTGATGACTCTAGGAATATATTACAATCCTCAACATATTGCTCACATCGGTATTGTGAGGATAAGATTAGAATAATTACTGCATGCACAGATGCATTCAAACAATCACTCTTCCTGTGCTCGATACACAAATGGAGTGGGAAGAAACCCTAATAACAGGTACAATGGAACATACCCTCTGCCCTGAATCTCATGGTGCTTTGGAGAGTATCAATGTAGATGCTCAATGATTTGGTTTGTAATTGCATTATTTTTCTTTGAGTTACAATTAGGTTTAGTCCATTTTGATGGAACCAAAATTTGAAATTTTCTAAAGGCACCTAATTTTCAATTTTCAATAGAACTTAATGAACATCAATAGAAAGTGGTAGGTCATTTATGTAGAAAGGAATATGGATCCAATATCAATTCTTGTGGGACTCCGTGCAACATGGTTTTCCAGTTTTAGAAGTAACTGCTTGAATTTGAGGTTACAATTACTCTTTGTTTCCTATCTGGTACATATTAATTGAACCATTTTATAGCTGTCCCTGATTCCATGTATCTCTAGTTTGTGGAGAAGTAAGGAGTGGTTCACTGGATCAAATGCTTTTGTCAGATCACAGAATATTCCTGTGACCTTTTTACCATAATGTAATGTGGAGCATATTTTTTGAGTAAATGCAATGATGCTGTTACTGTGCTTTTTCTGTGTTGAAATCCAAACTGGTTTTTAAAAATTTTGTCATTTGTAGAAAGAAATTTTTGAACTGTTTGGCTGTAATCTTTTCGAACACTTTAAAGAACACCAGCTGAAGAGAGATAGTACAGCAACTCCTCATATCTTCTGTCAATAACCTTTTGAAAAATGGTTTTATTTTAGTACATCCAGAAAACATCTCTGCTCAAAATATTGTTTTGTAATAACTGACAGTGGTCGCAAAATGATATCATACACACCCTTGATTACAGATGTGGGTATTTATGCCAAACAGATGAAGTTTTGTTTTTTAAAGACAGTATTTCATTTTCCACATTCCTTTGGGTGATTTTTTTTTTAAATTACTTAGAAAATGTGTTCTGGTTGTTTTGAACTTTTCTTGATTGGCTGCCACATCTACATCTTACCTCATTACATTTAAGAAAAATTCACTGTATCAATTTGACATCTAAACAGGGTTTACTATATCAATTTCTAATTTAATTTTCAGAATCTTGTGACATTTGACCTTGGCTCCTAATTCTGACTAAACAGCTGACAACATTTCTTTTATCTTAATTCTCTGGCTGAAGATGGATGTATTATAGGGCATTTTTTTAGCTGCCATTCAACTTTACTGAATATAGCTTTATAGCATTTGACATAAAAAAATCAGAATTTCTGTTTGATATGAACTTACTGTGGAGCTCTCTTTTTCTAGTACTAGAAACTATTGTTCTTTGTTTAATCTATTTAAGGTTACTGCTTATTTTCTTACAGTAAGATCTATGAAGAAAAGATTTATCAAACACATCTAAGAAACAAAGTAAGAATTTGCAATACTTTGGGGCTTGAACTGTAGTGGTCTACAGGCCAGCTTACACTACTTCGTTTGCTGCAGAATAAATCCACATTAATTTGATGAAATTCCTTTCTTATATTTATTTGTGTAGGCTTCATTTTACTGCTTTTGGGAGCTCACTAAACAGAGCTGAGTTATCTGAGATACCTAGTTTTAAGCAGTAATCATTTGCATTTTCAAACTGGTAGTTTGTAGAAGTATTATCAATGTAGATCACTGATCTATTGTTTTCTCTAGAGCCTTCAGAAAAATTTAACTTGAAACCAGGTTTCTGAATTAAATCACAAAACTTTGTGGTACCACTGCTTTCAACTTATACATTTAAGCTGAAGTCTGCTGCAGACACAACTTTTTCTTTCTTTCTTTCTGAAATTTTTCTAGGAGCCACTGGAATTTGGCTAGGAACACTCTTTTTTACAGTGCATCCAGGAATTCTACAGATGCCTATAAGTGCTGCATTCAGTTCACAAAACATTACAGAGCAACTCTATATCACTTTCTCTTCATTTAAATAACTAAAATTTTCTCTCACTTTATGACTCACTGAAGAATCAACAAGAATGCAGTAGCTATCACTAGATTTGTTTCTCTTTCAAAACCTGCTAGGTG
Organism: Schistocerca americana; assembly: GCF_021461395.2. NCBI lineage: Eukaryota > Metazoa > Arthropoda > Insecta > Orthoptera > Acrididae > Schistocerca > Schistocerca americana. Next base: position 1,078,099,627 of record NC_060119.1, on the reverse strand, counting down.
CCTTAAAATTATTAACACTATTTAAAACCTGAATACAATTTTCTGTTAACCAGTGTTCATTTAGGCTAATTATCTTGAAATTTACACATTCTGAACGCAGAATTTTACATAGATCAATTTCAGAGTATTTCAGTTGATATTCCAGTGTTTTAGTAGATAATTCTTGTTGTTGACTATGATTTCATATGCATCTTTTCTTTGGTATCTATACTTTTTATTTGCCTTGTCCCCCACCATCAGAATGTATCTGTTTCCCTTGCTTTTCAGGATTTTACAAATGTCTGTGAACATTTTCCTGAAGTTCATAGAGCCTATGCAATTGAAGGATAGGGCATTTTTCCTCACACATTTATCATTTAAAAACTTATTTGGGTCAATGAATATTGAATTGTGTTGTTCCCTAGTGCTCCTGTTTATTCTGCTGACTTACCTATCTTCTGTCGATAACACCACTAATATCATACTGACATACAAATAATGGAAAGTCCAAGACAGAATAACAATATAAAAAGGATAGATTGCTACTCACCACATGGAGGAGGCACTGAGTTGCAGACAGCACAGTTAAAAAACACTAGAAATATTTTCAGCTTTCGGACAAAGGCCTTTTAGAGAAGTAGATTCCTCATACATTCACAAAATAATAGCTTACACATGCATGGCCACTGACTCTGGGTTCTAAGGCCTGACTCTTTAGATATTCTCTACTTTGGCCTTGAACTAGCATGTATAATAACCGAATTATCAGGTCTGTTGTGTTACAACACTACTCTGTTTACTTCAACAAGATACTGCATATATCAATGTCAATGTCCTCATGCATAGCCTAAAACAAAGACACAGCTCAATTTGCTTTCACAACCATCCTATGTGAATTTAGTGTCCCTCCTGGTGTAACTCATTCTTAATCATTCAATTATGCAAAGTTGCATTCTGGCCCATCCTCATGTGTGAAATCCACACCACCTGAGAACCTAGCCTCTCCCATGACTTGGTGGGCAGAATTGAAAAAATCAAAAAATACAAACAAAAAAGAACTGAAGAACCTAGAGGGGAAGAAGGAAATGAAATTTCATGGTTGGAGAGGGTATGTGATGTTATTTTAGTGATTACAAAATCAAGGAAAAATTTTGGAAATTTGTGGTAAGGACTTATGGGAACAAACTGCTGAGGTCATTGGTCCCTAAGCTTACACACTATTTAATCTAACTTAAACTAACTTACGCTAAGGATGACATACTCACCCATGCCTGAGGGACGACTCAAACCTCCAATGGGGGGAACCATGTGGACCATAACAAGACGCCTCAGACTGCGTGGCTACGCTGTGTGGATCAAAATCAAGTCAAATTTATAAAGAACTTGGCAGTATGAGTCCACTTATCAGTATGATATTACACCCATTCTGGTCTGGATGCATGCACTGATTTGTTAGGGAAGGGTGTTATAAAGTATCCCCTCCTGAGGCAAGCTGCACACAACTGTTTTATCTGGTCCATGATATTTTGGATACTGGCTCTGGAACATCTGAGCCGGTCCCACACATTCTATAGTGGATAGATCTGGGGATCTTGCTGTCCACAGGAGTACCTCCACATCATGCAGACAGCTCACAGACACATTTGCCATGTGTGGACAAGCATTATTATGTTGAAGAATGGCAGTATAATACCATCACATGTGTAGGATCTTGCCCACTCATCTCGTATAGGGTGCCTAAGGGATGCTGCATCCTCGGAATGCTATACAACAATTCAAGCAAATAACACTGGTAGTTTTATTTCTGTAAAGCAGATTGACAATACTTAACTTGGAGATTTACAAGGAGTAGTTGTAAACAATGGGTGACTTGCAAACAGTAATATTCTTGGCTGTGCAGTGTTCCTGCGAGTTGACACACTTCTCTAAGAACTGATCTGCAACTGCCGGTCTACAACTGTGCTTATACCGTCCACAAATGTCCATATGTGGAGCTGATCTGAGTGGTCGAGACTGGCAGAAGCAGTGCTTATATTCACTTCAGTTTGAGGGTGCTCCTGTCACGGTGCAGTCCTATTCCACTGACGTGTCACCGCCTTCTCTCGTCTTGCGTTCATCTTTGTTCCGGTACTAGTGGTTATGCCAGAACATTCCTCCCCCCAAGAGAATGGACAAACATTGTGTAACGAGTGCAACCATGGCAGGGGATGCAGGAATGGGGGCGCAGTGTTGGACCAGAAGCTGTGGCTGCAGGGGACGTCAACCTTCCGGCCGTACCCTGCCATCCAGCTTGCATTCTGGTGGAAACTTCCCTCGGAAAATGACCAGAAAGACACATCCACCTCCCACTGCCATGAACCAGATGAAGAAGATGGCAACTGCTGTGGTGGGAGTAGGTCCAGCTCCATTGGTAAGACGAGAGGAGGCGGAGGAGACGAAGGCTCCGTCTCCATGGCGTCATCCCACAATGTTGTGATGACACCCTCTGGCAGCTGCTGTGGCCACGCTGTCCTCTGGACCTGTGAATCTGGGGGAAGAGAGACTGAAAGATCATCATGTACATGTACATGACAGAGGTGAAACTGATTCTGATGTTGGCACTGCAAGCCATCAGAACCTGAAATCAGATACATGCAAGTGCCAGGTCGATGAACAATACTGCCTAGCGTCCACCATCTGCTGCCACCAAAAATCCTGTCAAAGGCAATATCATGTGGTGTGAAGCAATACTTGCAGCCTTCCTGTGGCGCCGGATGCTGGGGAGGGTGGAGCAGGTGGAGCAGTGTCCGATGGCAGCGGCTGTGAAGCAATTCCGCCGGTGATGCTCCCTCTCATGGGTATTAATGATATGAGGCAAGAAACAGTTGCAATGCTTGATCCCTGGTGTGTGTGGAGTGAAGTTTGGCCATCTGCCTCTTGAATGTTCTGACAAAACATTCTGCTTCGCCGTTTGGCTGTGGAGGTAATGGTGCACTACTCAGGTGCTGTATGCCATTGCGTACACAGAATGTTTTGAATCCATTTGACATGAACTGAGATCCATTGTCTGACACTATTAATTCAGGTAAACCTTCTAGGCAAAAAATCGATGACAAGACCTGAACTGTGCTATGTGACATTGTTGAGTTCACGGGGGACAGTAAAAGGAAACTTGCTATATGAGTCAACCACAATCAATCAACTAGTGTTCCAAAAAGGTCCCGCAAAATCTATGTGCACATGTTGCCATGACGATTGCTACTTATGCCAAGCAGAGAACTTTTGTGGTGGAGCGGACTGATTTTCTGCATATGCGTGACACTGTGACGTCATCTGTCCTTTTTGGGCGTCCATACCCTGCCAAGTACAGTCTCGATGCACTAACTGCTTCATATGAACAATCCCCCAGTGACCTTGGTGAAGTAACTGCAACACCTCATTTTGCAATGCCTTAGGGATCAACACACGTGACTGTCCACTGTCATTTTGAACAAGAATCACACCTTTCTGTACAGCAAGACCATGCTGATGTTCAAAGTATTGGCACACTACAGAGTTCTTTATGCTGTTCAATGGGTGAGGCCAAGATGTGCAAATGTAGTTGAGCAAAATGTTCAAATTTGAATCGGTTTCCATGGCCTGTGCAATTTCCCTACAGTTCAGTGGGAAAGACTGAAGCAATTCAGACTTCTGAGCATTGATGTGACAACAAGATGCAGCAGAAGTGTCAAAGTCTGTATCAAGGCCAATCAGAAGACGTGAAAGTGTGTCCGCATAATGATGTTGAGCTGTCGGATGATACATAATCTCATACTGGTATTGAGACAACAACAAAGCCCATCTTTGCAATTTTTGGGCAGTTTGTACAGAAACTGGTTTCATCGGATGAAACAAGGACTGCAAAGGTTTGTGATCCGTTACTAAGTAGAATTTTCTGCCATACAAATAGTGGCGGAATTCGGTGACACCATACAAAATAGCCAAAGCCTCTTTTTCAATTGTAAATAGCTTTGGACAACACTTTTGATGCAAAAGCTATAGGTCTGTCTTTATCACCAATTCTGCGTGAAAGCACTGCACCGATTCTGTAAGAGGAAGTGTCAACTTGCAATATCACTCGTTTGTCAGGATCAAAGTGAACTAAGCATTGATCACTGAGCCATGCATCTTTAAGTTTTTGAAAAGTTACTTGGCACTCATCTTTCCAAACGAAGGGGAAGTTCTTGGGATGCAATCGATGCAATGGAGCCGCTATTTGTGCAGCATTCGGTGTGAACTGAATGTAATAGTTCGTTTTCCCTAAGACTGACTGCTATTCTATGATATTGCAAGGAAATGGCTAACAAATGTGACTAAGATTATGCAACTCAGGTTTTAAAAAAATCACACTTGTCCAGTCTACACTTTAATGCTGCATCAGATAACACATGAAACAAAGCTTGTAAATTTGCAATATGTTCTTCAGGTGTTTGACCTGCTACTACAATATTGCCCAAATAGTCTGAACAGTTTGGCACTTGTGCAGTCAGCTGTTCCAAATACCATTGGAAAATGGTGGGTGTGGAAGCACTGCTAAAAGGCAAATGCAAATATTCAAACAAGCCCAAATGAGTATTTACTACACACACTTTTTAAGAGTCTTCATCGAGCGGTATTTGAAGATATGTGTCGCGTAAATCAATTTTTGAAAAGTAGTGTCCAGCGCCTAATTTGTCCATGAGATCCTCTGGGCATGGCAATGGATAAGTGTCAATTACAGACTTAAAGTGAACACAGAGGTGAATGCGACCTGAAGGTTTGGGGAGCAAAACCAGTGGACTTGCCCATTAACTAGCTGATATGGGCACTGCAGCTCTGTTATCTTGCAATTCTTTAAGTTCAGCAGCGACTTTGTCCCTTAATGCAATGGGAACAGTTCTGGCCCAACAAAATCTTGGCTGAGCATTGTCTTTCAGAGTAATATGTGCAACAAAATTGTTAGCTTTCCTAAACGTTCAGAAAGGAGTTCTTGGAATTCTTTTAGCAAGTTAGCTACTCTGTCTTTTGTGTTAAATGCAGACACTGACAAGACATTGTCCTGAATGTTAAAGCCAAATAAACAATAGGAATCAAGACCAAATATGTTCTCACACTCACATGATTGTAGCACTGTAAAAGTCACTGTTCACATATGTGAGCAATACATAGCAGGCAAAGTACATGTTCTGAGAATGGGAATGTCTTGTCTGCCATAAGTCATCTAGTTCCATGCTAGTTTTAGACAGGCTTGGCAAGCCTAACAGTGCATACATCTGACGATTGAGCAATGGTGACAGAGACACCCATGTACAACTGAAATTTCACATGTTTCACACATGTTTCACAAAAAAGCAATTGAACAAAAAGTTTGTTTAACTGATGTACCACTGAAGAAACTGCATGCTTGCTACTTGCAGTCTTGGAATATATTGCATTAATGACATGGGCCTTGTGACGAGAGTTTTGTGACTGGGCTGCATGCTTATGTTTGTTCCGTTGCAATCATACAGATTATACATGTCCTTTCCTACCACAAGCTTAACACTGAGCTTGTCGGGAGAGGCAGTCTTGGCGTCTGTGCTGTGAATAACACATGGGGCAAGAGTTAATTCTGTTCGCCTGTGCAGCGAACTGCTTGTGTGGCATGGAACATTGTTTACTCAACATGGCTAGCGTACATCGCCGGTGCAGAATGGGGTGATCACAACAAGGCACAGGAGTTGTACTGATCTAGTATTTGCACTACCTGCTGAAATGATGGATCGGACTGTTTCAAAATTTGTTCTCTGAGTTTAACATCAGGTTCATTGTACACAATAACATCATGCAACATAACATGTAAAAAGCACCACAAGCACATTTGAATTTACATTTTGTCGTACCTTGCAAATCTGTTACCCACTTGTGATATGTTTGCTCTGACCGTTTTTTGCAGTTAAAGAATTGATACCTAGCTGCTACCACATTCACTTGTTGGTCATAATAGTTTGTTAGAGACTGTACTACCTGGTTGTATGACAGTTCACTTTGGAGTGGAATTAGGAGAGTTTTTGAATTAATCTGAACACTGCAGTTCCTACTGTTGATTATAAATATGGAAGTATCACACATTGTGTGCGAGTAAATGGGCATAGAACTGTTATAACCACTTGATTCACTCTTCTTTTTGTTCACAAAACTGTTGAAAAGGTGGTATAGCAGCTGCAGTAGGTGGTACTTGTTCTGTCGGGCACACAGTGTTGTTAAGTAGCTGCTGCAGCATGTTGAGTAATGCTGATATTTGCTGTGTCTGAAACTGAAACATCTGCATTAGCTGTGTGGCATCTAACATGTGTGGGCTGTGGTGCCTGAGCAAGGGGTGGGACAGGTGGGAGGGGGGGGGGGGGGGGCAGGGGGTCATATAGGAAGAGATAAATGCACAAAATATACAAGGCAAGCAATCTAAATAATGACAAAATCAAAGAAATGTTCTGCAACACTTATTAGCAATAATGACAAGAAACTGTTAAAGCAAAGCGAGCAGGCCTGAAAAGTAAAGGCAAGAGAGAATTAAGGTGCCAGCACAATATACACAAAGTGCCATTGCCGTCAGCCATTGGATTTGTTTGTAACACGTCATCACCAGTTGTTGGGTCTTGCCCACTAATCTCGTATAGGGTGCCTAAGGGATGCTGCATTCTCGGAATGCTGTACAATAATTCAAACAAATAACATTAATAGTTTTATTTTTATAAAGCAGATTGACAATATTTAACTTGTAGATTTACAAGTAGTAGCCGTAAATGATGGGCAACATACAAACAGTAATATTCTTTGGCTGTGCAGTGTTCCTGCAAGTTGACACAAGTCTCTAAGAACTGATCTGTGAGTGCCAGTCTACAACTGTACCTATACTGTCCACTAATCTCCATATACGGACCTGATCTAAGCGGCGAAGGCTGACAGGAGCGGTGATTATATTCATTTTGGTTTGAGGGTGCTTCTGTCGTGTTGTGGTCCTATTCTGCCCACCATTGGCCGACATTGTTTCACCACCTTCTCTGGTGTTGCGTTCTTCGTCTTCATTCTGGCACTTGCGGTTGTGCCAGAACAACATGAAAGGTAACACAAGTTCACAGGATGTGTGTGATGTACCGGTGTGATAGCACAGTTCCCTCAACCACTACCAGCCATAACCTGAAGCCACAGCAGATGGTTCCCCATATCACGTTCAACTAATAACAGGAAGTGGGAAACTATACAAATAATAAATGAAACAGGAATTGAAGGTATAATAAACTGTTTGAAGAATACAGACTGGAAAGATATATACAATTCACCAGGGATAAATGAAAAATATAATTATTTCTCTAATACGGTCGTAGGTCACATTGAAAACTACTGCCCTAAGAAAGTAATCAAAGCAAATAGATTAAATGTATCAAAACCTTGGATTACAAATGGAATAAAAGTATCTTGCAAAACAAGAAGAAGACTGTACTTAATGTCAAGGGAAAACGATGACTACAGAGCTAAATCACATTACAAATTATTTTGTAAAATTGGTTTGAGGGTGCTTCTGTCGTGTTGTGGTCCTATTCTGCCCACCATTGGCCGACATTGTTTCACCACCTTCTCTGGTGTTGCGTTCTTCGTCTTCATTCTGGCACTTGCGGTTGTGCCAGAACAACATGAAAGGTAACACAAGTTCACAGGATGTGTGTGATGTACCGGTGTGATAGCACAGTTCCCTCAACCACTACCAGCCATAACCTGAAGCCACAGCAGATGGTTCCCCATATCACGTTCAACTAATAACAGGAAGTGGGAAACTATACAAATAATAAATGAAACAGGAATTGAAGGTATAATAAACTGTTTGAAGAATACAGACTGGAAAGATATATACAATTCACCAGGGATAAATGAAAAATATAATTATTTCTCTAATACGGTCGTAGGTCACATTGAAAACTACTGCCCTAAGAAAGTAATCAAAGCAAATAGATTAAATGTATCAAAACCTTGGATTACAAATGGAATAAAAGTATCTTGCAAAACAAGAAGAAGACTGTACTTAATGTCAAGGGAAAACGATGACTACAGAGCTAAATCACATTACAAATTATTTTGTAAAATTCTAAACAAAGGAATAAGAGCCACAAAATGAATTTATTTTCAAGAAAAAATAAATGCCTCTAATAACAAGATAAAAACTATATGGAACATAGTAAAAAGTGAAACAGGAAAAACTAATCAGGCAAATGAGGAAATTATGTTAAATGTAAATAATGAGTTGATTAGAGATACCTCCAAAATTGCAGACACTTTCAACAACTTTTTCCTTTCAGTAGCAGACAACTTAGGTTTGAATAGTTCCTCAGAAGAACGCTTAAAATATTTAAAAAATGCATTTCTGCATAGGTCTGACAAAATTCAACTATATCCTACATCACTAAAAGAGATTTCTGACATTATTAGCTCTCTTAAAAACAAATGTTCCAGTGATTATGATGAAATCAGCACTACCATAATTCAATGTTGCACCTCAGAACTTTGTGACATACTGAGTTACTTATGTAATGAATCCCTCCACAGTGGTACTTTTCCAGATAGGCTTAAATATGTTATTGTCAAACCATTACACAAAAAAGGAGACAAATCATCAGTGGAAAACTTCCGTCCCATTTCATTATTGGTAATATTTACAAAAGTGTTTGAAAGGGTTACGTACAATAGACTTTATAAACACTTAACTACAGAAAAATATTCTCATTCACAATCAGTTTTGATTTTGGAAAGGATTCTCAATGATCAACCTATATTCACTTTTACAGATGATATATTAGAATCAATAAATCAAAAGTTATTACCACTTGGAATATTCTGTGATCTGGCTAAAGATTTTGATTGTGTTAAGCATTATATCCTTATACAAAAGTTAAAATATTATGGGATAACAGGAGTAGCAGGCTCATGGTTCTCATCCTATCTTTTTAATAGAAAACAGTGTGTGTTTATATCAGGCTTACGACATAACAATAGTCATTCAAAATATGAAACCATCAGACAAAGGGTGCCCCAAGGCTCTATTTTAGGTCCCTTGTTGTTCCTATTAATGACCTTCCATATGCAGTCTCACAAAATGCAAATTTTGTCTTATTTGCAGATGATACAAGTACTGGTATAAAAAACAGTACCCGTGATTTCACTGAGCAATCAGCTAATGAAATATTTGGAAGTATCAGTGGGTGGTTCACAGCAAATGGATTGTCACTGAATTTTGACAAGATCCAATACATGCAGTTTAGTACCTCACAAAGGTATAATGTATTCAAACAATGAAATTAAAGCTGTAGACAGTGTCAAATTTTTGGGGCTACAAGTTGGCCAAAACCTAATTTGGAAAACTCACACTCTGGACTTAATGAAATGCCTTAGTTCAGCTACATTTGCAGTACACATGATAGCAGAAATAGGCGATTTAAAAATGAAGAAGTTAGTTTATTTGGCCTACTTCCATTCACTAATGAGTTATGGAATCATCTTTTGGGGAAACTCCTCTCACAAAGAGAACATTTTCAAAATTCAGAAGAGAGTCATTAGAATTATATCTGGTGTCAGTCCTAGATCATCATGCAGAGATCTCTTTAAGAAACTTGATATTCTAACTACTACTTCTTAGCACATATACTCATTGATGTCCTTTGTCATTTCCAACATGTCTCTTTTTGCACAAAATGGTGCAAAACATGATTATAATTCCAGAACCAAAAACAATCTGTATACGGACTATAAAAGCTTAACATTAGTACAAAAAGGAGTCAGATACATGGGTACTCATATATCCAATAACTTATCAGAGCATATCAAATGTCTTGTAAGTGAGAAAGATCAGTTTTTGAGAGTGAATTAAAGAACTTCCTGTTGGCCAACTCCTTCTACTCCATACTCCATCAGTGAATATCTTCACAAGAATTATAGGTCATAACTCTGTCTGCATTAGAATTGTACAATATCCATCTATCTGAGTATCCATCCACACATATACAGACATAGGCAGACATGTGCAGATGGATATGTGTGTGTGTGTGTGTGTGTGTGTGTGTGTGTGTGTGTGTGTGTGTGTGCGAGTGTATACCTGTCCTTTTTTCCCCTAAGGTAAGTCATTTCGCTCCCGGGATTGGAATGACTTCTTACTGTCTCCCTTAAAACCCACATCCTTTCGTCTTTCCCTCTCCTTCCCTCTTTCCTGATGAAGCAACTGTGGGTTGCAAAAGCTTGTAATTTGTGTGTGTTTGTGTATTTTTGTCTCTATCAACATACCAACGCTTTCGTTTGGTACGTTACAGCATCTTTGTTTTTAGATATATTTTTCCAATAGGAAACATTCCACATGGGAAAAATATATCTAAAACAAAGATGATGTAACTTACCAAATGAAAGCGTTGAATTTTGTGTGTGTGTTTGTGTTTGTTATTGTCTCTATCAATGTACCAACACTTTCATTTGGTAAGTTACATAAGATATTCAGGGTGTTACAAAAAGATACGACCAAACTTTCAGGAAACATTCCTACACACAAAGAAAGAAAATATGTTATGTGGACACGTGTCTGGAAATGCTTACTTTCCACGTTAGAGCTCATTTTATTACTTCTCTTCAAATCACATTAATCATGGAATGGAAACACACAGCAACAGAACGTACCAGAGTGACTTCAAACACTTTGTTACAGGAAATGTTCAAAATGTCCTCCATTAGCGAGGATACATGCATCCACCCTCCATCACATGGAATCCCTGATGCAGCCCTGGAGAATGGCGTATTGTATCACAGCCATCCACAATACGAGCACGAAGAGTCTCTACATTTGGTACCGGAGTTGTGTAGACAAGACCTTTCAGATGCCCCCATAAATGAAAGTCAAGAGGGTTCAGGTCAGGAGAGCGTGGAGGCCATGGAATTGGTCCGCCTCTACCAATCCATCGGTCACCGAATCTGTTGTTGAGAAGTGTACGAACACTTCGACTGAAATGTGCAGGAGCTCCATCGTGCAAGAACCACATGTTGTGTCGTACATGTAAAGGCACATATTCTAGCAGCACAGGTAGAGTATGCCATATGAAATCATGATAACGTGCTCCATTCAGCGTAGGTGGAAGAACATGAGCCCAATCAAGACATCACCAGCAGTGCCTGCCCAAACGTTCACAGAAAATGTGTGTTGATGACGTGATTGCATAATTGCGTGAGGATTCTCGTCAGCCCACACATGTTGATTGTGAAAATTTACAATTTGATCACGTTGGAATGAAGCCTCATCCATAAAGAGAACATTTGCACTGAAATGAGGATTGACACATTGTTGGATGAACCATTTGCAGAAGTGTACCCGTGGAGGCCAATCAGCTGCTGATAGTGCCTGCACACGCTGTACGTGGCACAGAAACAACTGGTTCTCCCGTGGCACTCTCCATACAGTGACGTGGTCAACCTTACCTTGTACAGAAGCAACTTCTCTGAAGCTGATTTAGGGTTATCGTCAACTGCACGAAAAATTGCCTCGTCCATTGCAGGTGTCCTCATCGTTCTAGGTCTTCCCCAGTTGCGAGTCATAAGCTGGAATGTTCCATGCTCCCTAAGATGCTGATCAATTGCTTCAAATGTCTTCCTGTCAGGACACCTTCGTTCTGGAAATCTGTCCCCATACAAATGTACCACGCGACAGCTATTGCCCCATGCTAATCCATACATCAAATGGGCATCTGCCAACTCCGCATTTGTAAACATTGCACTGACTGCAAAACCACGTTCGTGATGAACACTAACCTGTTGATGCTACGTACTGATGTGCTTGATGCAAGTACTGTAGAGCAATGAGTCGCATGTCAACACAAGCACCAAAGTCAACATTACCTTCCTTCAATTGGGCCAACTGGTGGTGAATAGAGGAAGTACAGTACATACTGATGAAACTAAAATGAGCTCTAACATGAAAATTAAGCGTTTCCGGACACATGTCCACATAACATCTTTTCTTTATTTGTGTGTGAGGAATGTTTCCTGAAAGTTTGGCCGTACCTTTTTGTAACACTCTATATATATATAAAAGAATTTGACTCTTTCCACATCCCAGAGACTTGAGAAACAATAAATGTAATCAATGACACCAGAACAAACATTGCTCTGTCTCTCCAAAATATTGGAAGATTGGGACCTCTCCCAAGTTGTCACATGGGATGACACATGTTGTTGAAGGGAGTCCATTACATGTTCTGAGGTGACAGGCACAGATGTGAAGCTTGCTTGGTACACAATATAGTGACGATCCCTTGTGGTGGTCAGTAAGGGTTGACTGGACCCTTGACAACAAGATGCCAGCCCCCATGCTTCCATGTCACATCTGAATGCCCCACAATTGTGGATATTGCATTATTTGACCGGCTGGCCAAATGGAGACTGTGGACTGTTTCAAACCCTCTCAGGCGCTGATAATGCTGTCTCATGTGAGTATGTGACATCTCCATGTCCTTCACAGTGAGTACTCAACATCTTGATGCTCTTCATGCCCTTTATGCAACCTAACACTAAACATGAAGAACATTAATCCACTCTAGTGGCCATTCTGTCTCCCACTGAGAATTGCAACTTTAATCATTTACATACCTGCCAATAAACAGGTGAACCCACATTGACATTTGATTGTGTCATTTGAGTGCTTTACTTTTTTTGTCAGGCAGTGTAGGTTTGGCCCTGTGATCATTCTTAATTAATTAACACTAAATTGGTCCTCTTGCACAAAGCCAGTTTCTCTGCCATCTAGTTTGATGGAGGACTGTTTTGTTCTTAATTAGAAGCTTAATCTCAGTCAGATGAAAGGAAGAAGTATATTTACATTGCTGCAGTCATCAGCACCATACAGCCTACAAAAAAGTGAAAGATAATGATAAAATTGTGAAATTAATTGAGAGAAATGTTATCCATCTGCTCTAGCCAACTAAACATAGAATGAATGAATATTGTACGAGTTTGTTAAAACTGAATCAACATGTGCAAAATCAAACAATTGTAAGTATAAAGCAAATAAATGAAGCAAAAATGTTTAACAAGTTTCACGTGATAAATTAATTTATAAGGATAATTTGAGTGACTTCTCAACTGGATAGCTGAGCTCATTAATGTATGATTTCTTGGATTCAGTGAGGCAAGTCAGTTCCGGATTGTATCTACCTCATGGATTAATGATGAGGAATGCTGGGCCAGCCACACTGGATGCAGTTTTTAAATGCTCACCAAAACTAGGTAAATACTAGGCTGTCGTCTATCTCGCCCTTCAGATACATGCAACACAAACATTTAGAAAAGTCCTCACATTTGAGCATCAAATTCATATTAGATGCAGGCAGATGGGATGCACAGATTCTGTACTGGGGGAAGTGGTGATGTCAGGAAGGGCATCCAGCCCCAAATGTGAGTGATATCATCAAAACCCACAAACAATATCATCTCCAAAGAGACACAGGAAAAAGGCAAAGAAGAAGAAGATTAGTCTTACTAGACTTCCTCCATCCATTATTTTATTGAAAGAAGCCATTGTCATCAATAATCACTTTATTGAAACCAATTCAGGGACAGTTTGCATCATTTATATAGTTTCTTCCCTGCATGTCTACTATATGAGAAAACACTATACTCTAATGATTACTCATTCCACAGCCTAACACCATCTGGACTTTCCAGGAGCTCCAAATAACTATCCATTGTAGCAGCAGTCAGTATTTAATATGACAATTGTGGTTCATTTCTGTCTGAATTTGATTCAGTTCCTCTGCATTAATTATGTGATCCACCCATCTAATTTTCAGCATTATTTTGTATCATGAAATTTCCAGAACTTCTGTTCACTTTTTTCTATACTGTTTGTTCTCCATGTTTCACTTCTACATAAGGCAACACCACAGACAAATACTTTCAGAAAATACTTCAAGAATTTATATTAGATGTTAAAACATTTCTCTTCTTAAGAAGCATTTTTCTTGTTATTGAAGTCTGCATTTTATATCCTCCTTATTTCTGCCATCACCCTTATTTTACACCCCAAATACCAAAACTTGTCTTTTATTTTCAATGTCTAATTTCCTAATCTAAATTTCTTCAGCATCACCTAATTTAATCTCAGTACATTCCATTACTTGTGTTTTATTTTTAATTATGCTCATTTTTTAACCTCTTTTCAACACTATTTACTCTGTTCAACTGATATTTTCTCTGTCTGTCAAAATTACGTCAAGGCAAGCTTCAAAGATTTTATTTTTTACTTCCTGAACTTTAATTCACCTTTCAGAAATCTCTTGAACTCCTTTACTGCATGCTTAATGTACAGAGTGAATGATTTGGGAGATATGTAACAACTCTTTGTCACTCTCTTTTTAACTACTACCTCCCTTTCATGTCCTCTGCCCTTATAATTGCAGTCTGATTTCTGTACAACTTATAGATAACTTTTAACTTCCTTTATTTTATTCATGCTACATTCAAAATTCCAAAAAGTGTGTTCTAAGGTCAGAATCTACAGATGCTTTAATGTAGATTTGTCATTTGTTTTGTCTGTTTTCGATAACTTTCACATCTGTCACTACCTGCCTTCTTTGGGATTGGGGTTATCACATTCTTCCTGAAGTTTGAGATTTTCTTGCATGTATCATTCACCTTGTTTACCAGTTGGAATACTTTTGTCATGGTTGGCTCTGCTATGGATCTCCAGATGCCTTGTTTCATCTTACAGTTTGTCTTTCAGTGCATTGTCAAATTCTTCTTGCAGTATCACATCCCTCTTCTTCTCTTCATCCACTTTCTCCTTCCTACCTGTAATACTCACTTCAAATTTCTTTCTTTATATAGCCGTTATATGTATTCCTTCCACTATTCAGCCTTGCCTTATTTATCTAGTACTGGCTTGCAATATGAACCATTTTTTCCAAAGGTTTCTTTAATTTTCTTATAGACCATTTATCTTTCCCATAATCAAGCATGTTTCTATAACTTTGTGTTTCTCATCTGGCCATCCCTGCTTTGCCATTTTGCTCTACCTGTCAGTCTCAGTTTTTAGATCTCTGTATTGCAATTTCCCTGTTACTTGTTGCAATTTCCCTGTTACATGTTCTACCCTCTGAAATCTTTTATCTTGGGCAGCTTCTGACCCTTCCACTCTCTTTAGAACCATAAAAATTTAACTAAAATTTTATTAACTAATCCAGTTTTACAAAATTACTGTGTGTCTGTATAGGAGATTATAAGTCATCCATTATTAAAAGTATAAAGTAGAGAGTGAGAGAACCAGTAAAAAAATATTTTGCACTCAACTAATTTGTTGTCACTCATTGTCAGTTCTTCTCTTTCTTTTGGCGTAGTCATTGCTAAATACTGCAGAAAGGTGTCCAAGGTCAATAATACCATAAAGCAGGAACCTATTTTTTCTTCAAAATTAATTTATTTCACACTTTGCACAATTTAACACACTTTTTCCAAAGAACTGCTGACTTCCAGCTGTATTGTGGTACGCAAATATGTTTACATGTCCTTGACCAAGGAATTACAGTTTTATTAATATTTTACAAAAGCAAAAAGAAAAACAGTCTTCTATCGATTTCATCTTTTAGAACAATTATGGAAAACGATAAGTATGATTATAATACCAAATCTAAATACTTTCAACCTCACAAAAGAACAAAACTGTCAAATACATTAGAAATAAAAAATAATTATGTTTCTCATAAAATAGTTAATCTTATATCATCTATATACTTCATCAATGCTACATTTACAACAAAGTTATAGAAAATGTACAATTTGCAACTCTGATCTCTTTGGGCCATGTTCTGAGTTATAGTGTATTAGATTCTCCAATTCTTGAAGAAAAAGAGATGTATTGAACTATTCCATTACATGTTGCTGAATAATTTATGTAAAGACCTGCATCATACTATCCCACTACGCCCTCCTCATCTCATGCATCCTTCCCTACGCTCTCCCCACCTCCATCTGCCCAGGCAATTGCTATCGATAATCAACAGTCAGTCTTGCCATGGCCACAGGTGTGTGCATTTGGAAATCTGTGTGGTTGAGTCTGTAAACGTGTGTACTTCTACTAGAGAAAGAGCAATATCTTAAAAGCTAGAATAAATAGTTTTCTGTTTTATGATTCTGTGTGACACACATCAATTAGCTACAGCTAAGTGGTTGCCTTTTGTTTATCTACACATTTTTCCATCCAGATATTTCCATTGATGTAGTACTCACTTTTATATTTTTCTTTGGAGGAGATGTTAACATTGATGAGGAAAATATGAAGTGTATTGTCAAAGCTGTATAAAGTGATTTTTCATGTCTTTGTTATGCAAGTTCAATGGAATCTATGTACTGGTAAAACTGAAATTGTTTGATACTTTGTTGTTGTTTGTGTCCTTCTGAGGAACCAAGCATTTGCAAATCTTTTGTATTATGTTTTAAATAAATAATCTTAACTCAATTACCTATTGGATGTGCTCCAGTCTTGTCTCCCCCTTAAGCTCTTAACCAATATAACTTCCTCTAGTGCCATAGAAATTAGTCTCTGATGTCTTAACACATGTTTTATCATCCTGTCCCTCATATTGTCAGTGTTTTCCACATATTTCTTTCCTCTCAGATTCTGCAGAAACCCTTCTCATTTTGGATAAATTCTAGCATACGAATCTACCAATTAGCTTTGACCAGTGATATCATACCAGACTCAAAGATGCAAACACACAAGATTTCAATATGATGACCAATATTTGTAAATGTTTTTATTGCACAAAAAGTAATCATGAATTATAAAATCATAGAAAATTCTAAATAACAAATATAGAAACTAATGGAACAATGTCAGGAAAATGGATTTCTGGATGTGGTGAAACTAACATCTACTGTAAGAACTTCAGAAAATCGTAAAACATAGCAATCGCAACAGACAGGAACAAGATACAGGTAAAAATCATGAAAAATAATGAAATGTGGAATTGACAACTAGGACTGGGCTTTTTAGCTTAAGTACATGGAGCGATACCAAAAAAAAAAATTATATCCTCAAACAAATCGCACTACACACCCAATGAAAAATCATTAAAAATTGCAAAATTTGGAATCAACTAGAATTGAGCTATATAGCTTACATACATGGAGTGAGACCAAAAACATTAAGTTCTAAAAGAAATTGCTTATACACCTAACGGAAAATCATCACAAATAACTAAACATGGAATTGACAACTAGAACCGAGGTGTGAAGCTCAAGCAGACAGAGCAACACACACAAAAAATTAAATCCTAAAAGAAGTCACACTACACTCCTAATGAAAAATAGTTAAATGTGGTGTTGACAACTAGGATTAAGTTATGTAGTTCAAGTACGCAGAGTGATACCAAATAAATTAAATCCTAAACGAAATCACACAAAACATGGAATCAACAACAACTTGAATTGAGTAACATAGCTAAAGTTGACAAAGCAGAAAAAAACTATAAGAAATGAAGCCATATTTTGAAAAAAAACCAGCCAAATATTTGTGAGAACCAATTTTATAAATGTGATTGATGCTTGCTTCACTTGCAGCAATATAAGCTGTGCTTTTGGGTTTCTGCCTAACCTCAACCTTGGAAATTATGCTACAGTCAGAAAAAAAAAACAGTCAAATATTTGTGAGAACCAACATTGTATACATGATTGCTGCTCATTTCAGTTGCAGCAATTTAAGCTGTTCCCTTAGTTTCCTGCCTAATGACACTCTCAGAAATGTGACGTATTTAGAATAAACAGCATAGTTTATACCAGATACTAAGATAACCACAGATAACATTTAATAATAGGCCACTTACATCCTTCACATCGTAAACTCATGTCATCATGGCTCAAAGCTGAGAACTGGAATCACACACTAGAACTGACTTCTCGTTTCCTCTCGTATCAGTCAATCTTATTTTCAACATCCTTCGGTGACACCACATGTCAAACACTTTGGTTTTCTTCTTTTCTACTTTTTACACGGTCCATGAGCCACATATAAAACCTTATTCCTTCTTTCTTAAACAAAGCGTTTGCAAAGATTAAATTGTACTACTAATAAAATTCTACTTAGTTGCTTCCCTTTTCATTTCTTTCCTCCAGTCCATGTTCTCCTATCATTTTTCCATCTCTTCTTTCTCCTAAATTCGAATTCCAGTCCTCCATTGCAATTAAATTTTCATCTCCCATAACATATGTAGAGGACAATGTAAGGATGTAGAAGCTTATATCACCAGGGTTAAGATAGATGCTGCCTACAGAAAAATTAAAGAGGCCTTTGGAGGAAAGAACTACCTGTGCAAATATCAAGAGCTCAGATGGAAAACCAGTCCTAAGCAAAGAAGGGAACACTGAAAGGTGGAAGGAGTATATAAAGTGTCTATACAAGGGTGATATACTTGAGAGGAATATGGAAATGGGAGAGGACATAGATGAAGGTGAGATGAGAGATATGATACTGCATGAGGAATTTGACAGAGTGCTGAAAGACCTACATCAAAACAAGGTCTCAAGAGTAAACAACATTCTGTTAGAACTACTGACAGCCGTGGGAGAGCTAGCCATGACAAAACTCTTCCATATGGTGAGCAAGATGTATGAGACAGGCGAAATACCCTCAGACTTCAAGTAGAATATAATAATTTGAATTCCAAAGAAAGCAGGTGGTGAACAGTGTGAAAATTACCAAACTATCACTCTAATGGGTCACAGATGCACAATACTAACACAAATTCCTTACAGACAAATGGAAAAAAAAATGGTAGAAGCTGACCTTGGGAAAGACCAGTTTGGATTCCACAGAAATGTAAGAAAACACAAAGAAATACTGACCCTCTGACTTATCTTAGAAGATAGGTAAGGAAAGGCAAACCTACATTTATAGCATTTGTAGACTTAGAGAAAGCTTTTAACAATGTTGAATGGAATACTCTATTTTAAATTCTGAAGATGGCAGGAGTAAAATACATTGAGAGAAAGGCTACTTATAATTTGTACAGAAACCAGATGACAGTTATAGAAGTTGAGAGGCACGAAAGGAAAGCAGTGGTTGAGAAGGGAGTGAGACTGGGTTGTAGCCTATCCCTGATGTTATTCAATCTGTATATTAAGCAAGAAGTAAAGGAAACAAAAGAAAAATTTGGAGTGTGTATTAAAATGCAGGGAGAAGAAATAAAAACCTTAATGTTTGCTGATCATATTGTGATTCTGTCAGAGACAGCAAAGGACTTGGAAGAGTAGCTGAATGGAATGGACAGTCTCTTCAAAGGAAGATATGAGATGAACATCAACAAAAGCAAAACAAGGGTAATGGAATGTAATCAAATTAAATCAGGTGGTGCTGAGGGAATTATGTTAGGAAATGAGACATTTAAAGTAGTAGATGAGTTTTGCTATTTGGGAAACAAAATAACTGATGATGGTCAAAGTAGGGAGGATATGGAATGCAAACTGACAACAACATGGAAAGCATTCCTGAAGAAGAGAAATTTGTTAACATCACTTATAGCTATAAGTGCGAGAAAGTCTTTCTTGAAAGTATTTGTATGGAGTGTAACCCTGTATGGAATGAAACATGGACAATAAACAGTTTAGACACAGTTTAGACAAGAAGAGAATAAAAGTTTTTGAAATGTGGTATTACAGAAGAATGCTGAAGATTAGATGGGTAGATCACATAACTAATGAGGAGGTACTGAATAGGATTGGGGAGAAGGGAATTTGTGGCACAATTTGACTAGAAGAAGGGATCAGTTGGTAAGACTCATTCTGAGGCATCAAGGGATCACAAATTTAGTATTGAAGGGAAGCATAGAGGGTAAAAATCATAGAGAGAAACCAAGAGATGAATATGCAGATTGAGAAGGATGTAGGTTGCAGTAGTTACTCGGCGATGAAGAGGCTTGCGCAGGATAGAATAGTGTGGAGAGATGCATCAAACCAGTCTTTGGACTGAAGGCCACAACAACAACAACAACAACTCCCTTAACAAATAGAGTAATTTCTGTTATTTCATCACGTTTTTTTTTTTTTTTTTTTTTTTTTTTTTTTTTTTTTTTTTTTTTTTTTTTTTTTTTTTTTTTTAAAATCTCTTCAGCATGTGCAGAGTTAGCTGAATGTACGTTTGTATTATTAAGTACAGATGATAATATCGACTGGAAGAAAAAGAATGAAAGGGCAAGCTACTGAATAGGATTTTGACCATAGCACACTTATGTCTATCTTGGCTCCAGTGATGCTTCACTATACTGTTCATAGCAGTTCACTCACATTGCTAATTTTTGATTCATTATTAGTCCTATTCTTGCATTCCTCCTATTTGATTTTATACTGATAATCCTATACTCTCCTCACCAGAAATAATACACATTATTGTTTGGGCAGTCAAATGAAACCAAAACACTTGCCAAAACAAGAGCATGGAATGGTTCCATTTAAAAGTAATCATCACATGGTTTATGACATTTATACCACTGGAAGATGAGACGATTGATCCCTGTTTAGTAGAATGTGGACGGCTGCTGACAGATCCACAACCACAACTCCTCTTGCACTTCCCTGACTGATTGAAACTAACAACTGTGAATATCTTCCTTTAGGTCACCAAATATGTCAAAATTATGTGGTGAAAGATCTGGGCTGTATAGAGAATGTTGCAATGTTTCCCAGTGAAATCACTGAAGCGAAGTCTTCGTCCGAGTGGCAATGGGAGGGGGTTGGGGCGAAGGGGGCAATGTTATTGTACTACAGGATGATATCGTCCAACAACATTCCTGGGTGTTTTGACTTTATTGTGCTCCATAGTCCTTCAAAATATCTTCATAGCACTGGACACTGATCATGGTTTCACAAATGAGGAACTTGGCAAACAGAGGGCTCCTGCAGTTGTAGAATGAGTTCATCATGACCTTACCAGAACTTGTTTGAACAGATTTGGATTTCTTCGATGGGGGAGATGCAAGGTGTTTTCACTGTCGGCTTTGTCCTTTCCCCTCAGGTTGTCAGAATGCTGTTGGATAGAATCATCCCCTTGCACGATGAAGCCTGACCCCCCATTTCCAATCAGACGAAGGCTAAATTTCAGTGATTTGGTTGGGAAAACTGCAACATCCTCCATACAGCCCATGTCTTTCACCATGTGACTTTCACATCTTCGGCAACCTGAAGGTAGATATGCATGGACATTTGTTTCAGAGAAAGTGCAAGAGCAAGTGCAGTTGTGGATCTTTCAGTGGTTGACTGCACTCAACAAAACAGGGATTGATCATTTCATCTCCTAGTGGGATATATGTCTTAACAAATGTGGTGATTACTTTTGAATCAAACTATTCCATGGTCCAATTGTGGCAGGTGTTCAGTTTTCATTTGATGCCCCTCATAATTCCCACTCTATCTACATCTATACTCCACAAAACACAGTGAGGCACATAGCACAGAATATGTCCCATTTACCAGTTATTAGGGTTTCTTCCTGTTCCATTCACATATGGACTGCAGGAAGAATGCTTGTTTGAATGTTTCTATGCATGCAGTAATTATTCTGATCTTATCTTCATGATCCCTATGTGAGTGATATGTAGGGGGTTGCAGTATATTCCTAGAGAAACTGCATAAAGCTGGTTCTTGAAACATTGTTAATAGACTTTCTTGAGATAGACTAAGTCTATCTTCAAGAGCCTTCCAGTTCAGTTTCTTCAGTAGATCTGTGACACTCTCACATGGATTAAAAAAACATGTGACTTTTCGTGCTGTCCTTCTCTCTATATGTTCAGTATCCCCAGTTAGGCCTATCTGGTACAGCTCCCAACACTTGAGCGATATTCTAGAACCAGTCACATAAGTGATTTGTAATCAATCTCCTTTGTACACTGACTGCATTTCCCCAGTATTCTACCAATAAACTGAAGTCTACCACTTTAACCTATCCATCTCCCTTTTCAAATTCTCTAACCTATGTATCCAATTAAGGGATTAAATATAATGTGCTCTGCTCCATAGAGTGACAGATTTGTTTTTCTAATGACAGCATCCTTCTGAGAAGTCCTTGCCCAGATATGAATATCTCTGGAACATTTTTCCTAAGATTGTGCCATCATAATTAAACCATACGATAGAGCTGTATGTATTGTAGAAAATGGACTACTGACAAGATACCATGTGCTAAGAGGCCTTGAACCATAATCTGCCTGATATTTCTTTTGTCGATATTCTTTGTTATGATTGTGTGCTATGTGGTCTTCAGGATTTCATGGAAGAATACTCACCTTGTTGCACCTAAAAGCTTCTTCAGTTTATTGTGTGGGGAGTATCTCTCGACAAACCTATGTTCAGGACTGCCATTATGATGATGTGTTCATGTTGACACTGAAGTGAATGGTAGTCGAGGTGGAAGGCTCCCAGTGTGTTTATTTTTGATAGCTAATAGATGACACTGGTTAATCACTTATGGCTGTGTTGACATAATTCAATGAACCATGAATTCTGCCTGCCTTCTTTAATAATGTTTAACTTGATTAAGATGTAGGGTTTGTGGTCAGATTGTATATTGGTTCCAATATTCCCACCATGTTTCTATGGCCTGGCAGCCCTTGGAGGTCAACAGATGGAGAGATTATGTGTGGCCTTAGCCTTGTTTTTTCAGACAAGAGAATTGCACAAGAGGTTAGTGTCATAATGTAAGACACAAACAATGGCACGGTCACAATAAACCAAAGCTTAGTTTTCTTCTTCCCAATACAAGCGAACAACAGTTGAGAACATGGAGACACACACAGAAACAATCCTGATCCTGATACAAGCAGCTGCTGACAATAAGTAAGAAAAAAGCAAGGGAGCGAGTGCTTGCTGAACAGTGCTTATAAAGAGGAGGGCACTAATAGATGGTGAAGTAGGTGCCATGCCATGTGCACAAGTCATGTGGCCCAACACAGTTGGCCTGTGGTTGCTGTCCCACACAGATGCCATTGGTAGAAAATTTGAAGTGTAGGACACCTGTGGCCTGGTGCTTTGGCATGTATCCAAGTGTTACAGACAGAGTAACACATTAGTTTATGGAAAGAAGGTTCAGTTCTTCACAATGTTTACACAAGGGCTGGAAATTAAATGCACCACTAACTTGTCTGTCGCATAGGTTTAGGGGGCTTGCTTCAGGTAGTTTGACAAATTTTCCCCTACCAGCTGAGCTGCATTTTGATTGTCTGAAATTACTAAGGTTTGTGACTAGAGGAGCAATTTGGTAGAGTAGGGACAAGTTTGAAACAATTAACCCTCTGTCTTTAAATAGTAACAGTGAGGGAGTAGATAGAATAATTAGCAGTACCTTTCACAGTTCAGCATGGATAGAAATGGAATGATTTGCAGAGCTGATGCTGCCTGCACGAAAAAATAAATTTAATGACGTCAAGATCAGCAGGCAAAGCCACAATTCAGTTTAAAAATTTCTGTAATGACTTTGGTTGTAATTTTTCTAATTAGGAATTATGTACAGACATAATCAATATGATGCATGAGAAATGTAATCTACAAAAATAGCAGGAACCACAGTGCTTCTATTACAAACAAATAGGGATTTGAAGAGCAAAAGAAAAACAATTAGAGGCATTAGTAATAATTACAAAAAAAATGGTTCCAATGGCTCTGAGCAATATGGGACTTAACTTCTAAGGTCACCAGTCCCCTAGAACTTAGAACTACTTAAACCTAACTAAGTAAGGACATCACACACATCCATGCCCGAGGCAGGATTTGAACCTGTGATCGTAGCGGTCGCACGTTTCCAGACTGTAGCACCTAGAACCGCTCAGACACCCCTGCCGACTAATAATTACAGTTAAGAGTTATGTAGCAAGGACAATAGGAGAAGGCACAATAACAAAAATACATAATTAATATTATGGGAAAATAGGTTTTTCAAAGAATAAAATAATATTACACCAGTTAGGTATCAATATCCTCTCTTTGAACCAGTCTCACCCAGCCCCTCCCTCCTCCCCCAACTCCTTCATCTTTATCACCTCTCTTTCCTATGAAAGATGGGTCTCTCTCATCCTGCAAGTCTTAGTGACAAGCCCTTCTTTTTTACCTTTCTCAAAATGTCCGTCTCTCCTCCCTGAGGAATGAAATATTAGTTCCAGCTAGAACAGTGTATATACTTTGAATTTGGGGTTTAAGAAGCTGCTTCAGCTGTATTTAATATTTTTATTATCATATCACAACTAGTTTTATGGAACTGAAAACCACACCCTCAGATGACATCTGCATAACAATGAATCATTAAAGAGTAACAGACCCTAAATTATCCACTAATAGAAAATAATTAAAGAATTTTTACAAACATGTAAGACAGAGAAAACTATACTCACTTAATTAAGTCATAACATCCTGGAACATGGAACCAAACATTCATTGTCAGACCAAACTAATAAACCACAAAATGGTGGTATGTCAATGAATCAAAATAGTGCACATAGATATCTAGAACAAAATGGCCGTTGGAGCCTAAGCAGATTACACCACAGTAATCCAATGGCAACATGAAGATAGATAAAACAACCGTATAAAGACCTGATGAGTGGAGAGTTTAAAGAACAGAGGAGGAGCTTGGAGAGAGAGAGAGAGAGAGAGAGAGAGAGAGAGAGAGAGAGAGAGAGAGAAGACTGCACTCACCCCACCTTGTGTCGACTAAACTGTTACTGCTCCCTGTCCTGTCACCAAATGGCATGGCAATAGGCTCAAAGGTCCCATTTCTGACACCAAACTATAGCAACCCCCGGAGCAGGGTGGGGCAGTTACTAGCCAGGATGGTGTGAGCAGGTGGTGGAGGTGAGATAGGAGCCCAAGAGGCTCCAGAGAAAAGCAGCTTCAAATGTAGCAAGTTCTTTTATTGATGTATTTGAACTGCTTGGCTGATTGGCTGTTGAATTCTGCCGGCCTACCTGCCTGCATACCCAGTGATGCTGACACAGCACTCCACCGTGCAGGCAGCCTTGTTACATAAGCCAGCTGTGCGGTGTCCCCATCAACTGTGTGTTCTTGATGATGGCCTGTCTGCTATGGACCCTGTGATACATGTCTCCATCTGCATGGGAAACACCCACCACATGGAGACACCCATCCAGCAATGGTGGATGATGGCTGATGTGCATGGTGTGCAGCCCACTGTCCCCTGGGCAGAAGTTGGCCATACTGCTGGAGATGATCTGGTGTGGCCAGTCGCACTAAGCCAGGAGGCATTTGATCAATGACTTCTGTGGGTATGTCCAGCACAGCCCCATCATCTTGACAACCCCCAAATCTGCGGCTAAGCTATTTCTCTGCAATATGCCTTCCTCCAGGAGTGCTAGTCTTGCATGGCATCAAGCTCTTCCTCAGTAATTCGAACTAAATTGACAGTGTTCCTAAGGCTTTGGCTATTGTACCTTTCAGGGAGAGACTTATGCCAGACTATGACCAATGATGGAAAATAAATTGGCAGCCTAACTGTGCACGACTTGTCCATAATTAATCATAAATTATGGTGAGGGTCTTCTGCAATAAAAGATGATGTCCTTTACATTCAACTTCTAACAGCAGAAACACATCTCACTCATTCCTGTTGACAAAACTAACAAATGCTGAACTGCAACACCACAGCCACAGATTGTTCAGTATTCATATTTCAGTTAAATATGCCCCTCAATACACTTTAAAAAACTTTCCACTTTAATTTCACATATTTCTACCTCCTGACTGTTTCACCAGATGCACATTTGACTGACTCCATCTCACTACTCTCTTCGCATGCTTGATACTGATTAGCACTGTCAGCACAACACGACAATGCCCATTTCCCCAGAAAAGGTGCTAAACAATAGAAAATTCTGGCAGCTAAGGATGGCAAATAGTGCATTCTGCTAGGCAGATTGCTGGTAAGGATATCAATGTGGTATCCTTACATCCAAATCCTTAACTGTTTTGCAAAATGCAAATTTTGGAAAAAATGAGAATTCAAAACCCTAGAAATTTACAAACACCCCATCTGGATAAAGGAAAACCATAAAATCAATACACCTTACCAACATCTGTGATTCAACCCTCAATTACAGCTTTACAATATACTTCAATAAGACAATGCTCCAACTCTTTCATATACTGAAAGTGTACAGTGAGATCCTCAGTATATTTCGAGAGGGCCTGCATGTCACTGCAGATGAGAAGATCATGGGTTGTTAGGCTGTATGGAAGGGACTTCTTGGTCTGAAATGGGTGGCAGCTGTCAAAGTGGAGGTACTGTTTGTGGTTAATAGGTTTGATATGGACGGAGGTACTGATGTAGCCATCTTTGAGGTGGAGGTCAAAATCTAGTGACAAAGCAATCTGGGATAATTTTACTTCCCCTCTTGTTTTGCCATCTGCCTCCTTAAATTCGTTTTTACACTTTTAACTAATGACCATTTTGATAAAAGAGAAAGCCTGGCCTTCAGTTTTAAAGAATATAACAACAGATCTAATTTTGTGTAGTTTTAGGTATGTAATTGATTTTCTAATTTCTTTTGACTATTCCCAGATAGTATCTCTTGTTATAGGGTGAAATCAGTAATTGTTTCCTAACTTAAATTCTATTGTTGACTTATAAACAACTATAAATTTTGTAATAATTGTAAACATTTGGAAGATTAAATGCTAGTAATATTAAAGTATCTACTTGGCTCTGTTCGAAAATACGTTAGCAAAGCCAGCCCTTAATTAATTCCTAAGTAATTAACTTTTTGTCAAAAGTATTGTTTGTGTAATGATATATGTTAATTTCATCATTTAAACAAATAATTTGGCCTAACTCTTGTACTAGAAGAAACTGTTAAAAAGAACCAATTTTTCGATATATTAAGTTTTAATGAGTTAAGTTTTAATTGTGATTTCTGTAAATTAAACATCAAACAATGTGAAGTTGCAGTACCTATTATTGTGAGGATATATAAGGGCCCAGTTTTTGGTCCTGGGACAGTCAGTCCACGGCAAAGTTTCAGACGAGGAACCTGTGTTGGTTAGAATGACAACAATGCATCAACATAGGAGTGAAATAAGTGTTACACCAATAGGTCATGTGTTAAAGCAATGACAGTGTCTTTTCAATTTACTTGAAAGACTGTGAACTGTGTGGTTATGCTTTTACTGCTCGTAGATGTTCAACATGTATAATTGTGTATTATTGGGGGATTGTGAACAGTGAAAGTAAAAGACTGTGAAACACAACTGTACATCTGTCAGCTACATCATTTACAGTAGACAGTAGTTGCACTCCCCCCCCCCCCCCCCCTCCCCCCTTATTTTTTCAGCCAGTACGTTGACACCGAGGACAATCAATGAAGAAATAAAGCAGGGAATGTCATCACAATCTAGGAAGGTGGCTTGTTGGATTGAGTAGGACCAGGTGAAGCAAAGGGAGGAGAAGTTGTTGAGGTTCTGGAGGAATGTGGATAGGGTGTCCTCACCCTCAATCCAAATCGCAAAGATGTCATCAATGAATCTGAACCAGGTGAGTGGTTTCAGAGTCTGTATGTTTAGGAAGGATTCCTCTAGATGGCCCATGAATAGGTGGTGCCATGAGGGTGCCCATAGTCATACCACAGATTTGTTTGTAGATAATGCCTTCAAAGGAGAAGTAATTGTGAGTGAAGATATAGTTGGTCATGATGACTAGGAAGGAGATAGTTGGTTTGTAATCTGTTGGGTGTTGGGAAAGGTAGTGTTCAATAGCAGGAAGGCCATGGGCATAAGGGATATTTCCACCTCGTCCCTCCGTGCTCCCCGACAGCACATCACTGTCCGCCATGCCTACCTTACTATCCCTCCCCCTCCCCGCCCCAGCCTCCTCCTTACCCCCACCCATTGTGCACAGATGATGCTGCTTGCAGTGCGGCCTCAGTTGCCTGAGACTGCAGTCACATGTATGTGAGTTGTGTTTGCACTAGAGTGTATCTGTGTTTTCCATCTAATTCTGACAAAGGCCTTACTGTCCAAAAGCTATTATCTGTGACAGTCTTTTTGTTGTGCCTATCTGCGACTCCGTGTCTCAATTATATGGAGAGTAGCAACTTCCCTTTTCACAGTATTGTTACATTCCATCCTCAGTTTTCTACTCAATAATGCTTACAGTAGCAAGCCATATGCAACCCACTATGCAAGTAAAGCTTTTGTGACTCTTACACATATTTCTGATTGATGACTTAGTTTGCTGTATTCCTGCCATTGATTTGTACTGATGTTGGGGTCTCATACCACTGCAACCCATCTTCTTTTCTGCTGCTTCACACATATAACACTTCTTCCACATGTGTCAATTACCATTGCCATTTGTGCGCAAGGTAAATTCCCTGTTGTTGCTTTTCACAGTTCAGAACAGTTCCTTTCTGTGATTATCAAATCTGAAAAGTGAATCTTGACAAGGTACATCCCTTGCAAGCACTTCCTCAGTAATCATAACTAAGCTGACAATTTTTCCGCAGCTTTGAACTTCTATTGGAGAGGCTTACATCAAAACATGACTGATATGAAAAATAATCTGCAGCCTAACTGTGCTTGGTGCGTCTATAATTATTTACCATAAAAATTAATCATAAATGATGTTAAGGGTAACCGGCAACAAAAAATTATGTCCTTTACACAGTTTATCCAACTTCCAACAATGGAAACACATCTAATTGTATTTCATTCATTCCTGTCGATGAAACTAACAAATCCAGATTCATTCATTCCAAACAGCAACAGACTGTCCAGTATTCCTACTCCAGTTAAATACACCCCTCAACACACTATCATGAAATTTCCACTTTGACTTCACATCTTTCTGCCTCCTGACTCTTTCACCAGAGGCAAATTTGAGTGACTCCTCCCAACTATGCTCTTTGTGCTCTCATTACTGGCTAACATTGTCACTGCAAAATGATAAAGCTCTGTTTGCTGGAAAAGTCATGAAGTGATAGAAAGATCTGGAAACGAAGTCTGGCCAACTAGTGCATGCTGCTTGGAAGACTGCTGGGAAGGAAATCAATCTTAGTATCCTTACAGAACCCAGGAAAACTCCTGTGATGTTTGCAAAGTAGAGAAGTAGGCACGACTGAAGCTGTGAGGATAGCTCATGATTCATACTTGGATATCTCAGCAAGTAAGAACATTTCCCATGAAAGGCAAAGTTTCTGGTTCAAGTCCCAGTCCAACTGACAGTTTTAATCTACATCTTTCCTTGGTGTTGGTTTACTTAACAATCCATTCATTCATCTTGTTCCATAGATCCCTCATGAAGAAACACCTTCAAAGAATTGCACTGTATCTAGGTATATGTTAACAGATAGAAGTAACACTCAGCTGTGTAAAGAATCAACCATTTTTACACTGGAATTATAATGGTCACCTTCGAAATATAAAAGTTACATTGAAGCACCTCAGTTACAAACATCATTTTGTATTACAGTACTAAAATAAGTTTACAAAATGAAAATTCCAAAATTTGGAAAATTTCTAGAAGGTGTTGCTACTAAAATATACATATATTTTTTAATTTATACTGCTTCTTGTCATGTGACTATAGGTAACTTGCTAAAAAATTGCATCTGAAGAATTCCATTCAGACCCATAGACAGGACTACGGAATCAAATTATTCAAGTTATTTTTATATTTGTATTGTGGTTATAAGTGTCATAGTTCATTTGAAACTGAGATTCATCTTTTCTGTTAATAACATGCTGGCATGTAAGATGAGTGGAAGCATATTATTTCTATAGAAGTCTACGAAATGGTGGCAAATAGAAGTTCTGCCTTATGTCGGAGGCAAGCATAAAAAGTAATTATAACCACTGTGTGGGTGAGGCTGAGGTCAATTAGTTAATGCCTTCAGGTACTCATTGACTGAATGAAAAGTATATTTCATTAGCGAATCCTTAACTTTATTACTGAAGGTATTGTTTTTGTTTCTAATTGATAGGTGTAATTTGTTGAAAAGCAAGCTGCCTATATTTCTCATCCCACTGTGACGTTTGCTTAATCCTTGTACCACCAGATGAATGTTTGCCTTCATTCTTGTGTCATGGCTGTAGCTTTCTTCTTGTGTCATGGCTATAGATTTCTCCATTTGTTGCAAAGAGATCAAGGATTTTTTCTAACAGAAGAAACTGTCTCTATAATGTAAGTACAGGAGACAGGCAGCAGAATGAGCTCTTTGAAAATAGATTAGGTGGCAGGTCATATTGGTACTCCATTATTTTTATTACTCGTTTTTGTAACAGGATAATTTTTCTGTGAGTAACCTCCAGAAAGGGATGCCATATGTGCACAACCATGATAAACAACTTTTAGTGTGTTTATATCACATGATTGCCTGAGAATTCTGAAAGCATGGCGAAGACTACCAAGCCTGTTTAACAGTTTTACCCTGTTGGTGGTCCCACTGGAGTGATCTGCCAATCCAGACTTCAACACTTTGTTTCCATTACTAGTTCAATTTCTTTGCCATCAATGTACAAGTATTACATATAAGCAGGATGGTTTTGGGATGGATAGAAAAGCATATGAACTGTATTGTTTGTGTTCAACAGTAATTTATTGTAGTGGCAGCACAGGAGGAGCGTTTCAGTTGTGTCGTTAATTTTGAGCTTCAATTTAAGAGCCGAGTCTGACTGGAAGACCACATTTGTGTCACCTGCAAACAATACAGCAGAAGTATTAGGGAGATTTAATGGAAGGTCATTGATAAAGTGTAAGAAGAGAACAAGGCCCAGTACTGTGCCTTCAGGGGCTCCACAGCTTATCAGGACTAGATCAGAAGAATTTTTATAGATTCAGGGCTTGTGTTTCTATCATTTGTTTCAGTTGGTGAGATGGAATTTGAGGCAATTATTTGTTGTACCTCTGATGTCACATGATTCTAGCTTCTGAAGCAACAGTGAATGATTAGTGAGGTCCAAAGCCTTAAAGTCCAGAAGAAAATTCCTTTTGATTGAAGGCTTTAAGAATCTGGTCAGTGAAATTGGAGGGTGCATCATAAACAGTCCTGGTTTTCCTAAATCCAAATTGGTGTTTGGTTAATGATTCAGTTTTTTTCTGGAAATGCTGTGATCTATTGAATATGACTTTCTCAAATATCTTGGACGTAGCTGGGAGTACAGAAATAGGACGATAATTGTTCACATCATGACTGCCCCCCTTTATCAAGAAAGGCATTTCCTTTGAGGTCATTAGCTCTTCCGCGAAGCATTATCTGTTTATTGAGCCACTGATCACGTTTCATAGCAGTGGGACAATTTCTACACATATGTTCTTCAATACGTAATCTGGGATGTCATCAACTTCACATGAAAATGATTATTTTGTGGTTCATGTGATTTTTAATACCTTTTGTTTGATTACTGATGTCAGAAAAAAATTGACTTGTCTGATGCTGGGAACATAGGTTTGCTTGATACTGCTGACATAGTGATTCTTGATACTAGATTATTGGCAATCTATAAGAAACACAAGTTAAAAAGTTCACTAATCTGTTTTGCATCAGAAATTTTTGTTCCATTTAGCTGGAGCTATTCGGGTGAGACACATTTGGTTTTGGTTCGTATAGTACCATTGACAACTTCCCAACAAATTTTTATTGTATGCTAACTCATTACAGAGCAAGGAGTGAAAAAATGAAATATTCTAGCATTTTTCAGAAAGTCAAGCAATTAGATACACTTTTAACACTACAGTCTAATTTGTTGCTATCCCACAGTATCTACCTGCTGAATGTAGTAAATTTTTTATCAGGTCCACTCTGGAAGTTAACTGCGTTGTGATGTATTTTACTATGTTAACAATCATCAAACATTTGCGACTAGCACCAAATAAAAGGATTAGGTGCACTGGCTGCAGGATTAATTGACATAGTTTATAATAACTTTGACTACTGGTACTACAGAACACATTTGTTTTGGACCAGGACCAAATAGCTTAGTCACTCTTCACATAGTTTATTCTGAAACTATTAATGTCTTAATAAACAATGTCACTGCTCACTGTATTAATAGTTATCTCAGAGTCACACTCCTGGGCATCAGTAATTATCCATTACTGGACATCGAAAAGACAGCGTGGTGATATCAAGTGGCTGTGCATGTGTCTTGACAGTCAGTGGTTGTTACGTGTCTATGGCTGTAGCTTAGTCTGGACTGATCTCTCGCATTAACATAAATGACTCCAATCTCGTATTAACACGCCTAGCAGCAAAATGGTCCATAATAGGAGTATAACTCTCTCATTTGATACTTTACTGCACAGACTCACTATCATTGAACACCATGTTGTGTAGTTGTCACTATCTTTGCCATATGGAGTTGTTGTTCTCATCTTTGGTTTCAATAAATTCTTCCAGTGCTTTGTCACTATTCTTGTATTTAGCTTTCAGCAAAATCAAAACATCCGCTTATCAGTTACCTCTTTATTGCTACTTTATCTAAATGTCTTGCAGCGAGGTGGGTTGCACTCTCACTATCCTTTAAACAATCTGTCCACCTACCTGGATAGGCCTCAGGTTGTCTGCCCCTTCACTCTGAAATGGTAGATACTGGTTTAGCCGACAAAAGCGGCGTTGATGAAAGTTCAACTAAATACCTACCACACAAAGGCCACATAACTCCAGTCCACGTATAATAGCTGAAAGTTACTTAAACTATCAAGCATTTGGAATTCTTGCATGACCAGTTAAAAAAAAAGTCTAAAATTCCCTTTAAGTTGGTTTATTGTCTTTAAAACACAAATAATGGATATCAAGTCCATATTTAATATCCTAACATTAATTACACAGTGTTACTGTCTGTCCCTGTTACAAGTTCACACCTGAAAGCAGCCAAAAGATAAATAGCAGCGAGAACAGTTGAAAACGTGTACCTCAACTGGGACTTGGACCTGGGATCTCCTGCTTACAAGGCAGACGCTCTATCTGACTGAGCCATCAAGGACACAGAGGATAGTGCGACTGCAGGGACTTATCTCTGGCACTCTTGCTGCGAGACCCACGTTTCCAACTTATTGGCCACACTTTACATTTTTAGTGCCCTTGCCCACTATACTCATTACTTAAAGCATTCAGTCTACCGAATCCCGTAAGAGTTTTGAGCAATGTGAGTGCATCCGCACTGCAGAAGATCACTGTCCCTGTTGATATTTCCCAACACGTGTAAGCAGCTACAAAGGTCTGGATTTCACTGTAATTTCATTCTTCAAAAGCTGCAAGATCACCAATGGTGTCTTTTCGTTTGGGCACCATATTCAATCAAAATGATATTTAGTCTGTCTTGATATTTTGAATGTTCTAAACAGTCACTGACCCACAACCACTTGTGAGTTAATACATTCAGTTGTTCAGTAGGCTTCTTATAAATAAGTGCTTGCCATAATGATTCATAATCTGCATGAAACATGCCATGCAGAGTTTATATATGACATGAAAGTTCACCCGAAAATATCTCATAAAATAAACCACTCACAATGCTTGACTTCCACCAAATACTCAATATTGTAGTCGCTTTTTGTCAACAACACGAAACCTGATCAATTGCATGAATTGATTCATTTGGTACACATTTGATCAGCGTGGTTTAACGTAGGTGTTCACCAGAAGGCGGCTCCTGAGTTATTACATCAACTCATAGACCTGAGGCACAAAGCCCCACTCACTTCTATACTTGTGGTGTTCCTAATGTCAGCCAATCAGATAAGCACAAGTAATTTAGACCAGAAATCTCATAATTCCAAAACTAAGTATAATTTAATGAAAAAGTGGGATTTCTATCCACAAAATAAAATACTAATAAATTTAATACTCAAAGCCCCTTCTGGGTACTTTTCACGACATCAAACTCACTCGGACATACATCACAAATTCCCCTATTACACAACAACTTTCTCATGCTTACATTTACATAGATTTAATAAATTATCACATTCTTACTTTATGTATGTCGTCCATGCACTCTCTCAGTCTCTTCAAAACACTCACACAACCAAAACACAATGAAATAATAATTTTCCACTGTCTGTGTAATTAAGTGAGAAATATGTGATAATGAAACTAAAGAAAATTCCAGAAAATTAGATTATATGAACCTATCCTCTTGGTTGTAGTTTCAGTTGATACTATAGATGAATACATTACTGGCCCTAACTCAGTTTCACAATGGTAGCACAGTTATTATGTGTTTTAGATAAAAATTTATGTCTCTGAAAGTATTGAAGTTATTGGTTCAAATTTTAACAATATGGTTGTGTTATCCATAGAATTTGATATACAAAGTATGAAAAAGATCAATTAATATTTAATAGTACTTCTTCAGATTCACACAGAATATGTGTAACATATAACAGACAGCATTAAGCAAGTACACCGCTTGCTTCGCTCAGCAGTCAGCGTCAGCTGTGCGAGAATGGAACCACAATCTGCTGTCTTCCTGGCTCCACAGAAAGCTACACTTTCAATGCACGATGACAACTCATAATAATTTGCCACATTGCAATCTGTTCTGACTTCTGTACCACAATTGCTGGTCCAACTAATTGTGTGATTATTCTCTTAATTTTATTTGACATTCCCGACCTCATAAAACAGTTTCCTAACTCAAAAATCAATTTATTGAACCACTTACTGTAGCTTGCCAAGCTCTTCTCAGGAGTTTGGTTTATCAATATCTTCCTGAAGATACACTGCTGATTTTTTTCTATTTCTTCTGTCTCCAGTACTTGTGTTTCCACTTTTATGTTGATGAACACATCTCTCTCTTTTTTTCTATTCCTGGTCCTGTTTCCCTGTAATTAGTCACATTAAATGCTACTCTTTTGGTTCTGCTTCAAGCAGGCTTTGTCTGGACCCTTTAACTCTATCTTATTTTGTCCAATGCACTATTGTTTCATTCTGTCATCCATTCAAACATCACATCACTTCCATCTCTCATTGTTTGATCAAACTGCTTGTAATTATTCCTTACGAGAATCGTCACCTTAGTGTGAGCGAGTAATGAGTGGATACATTACATATGTAGAGTGTGGATAGTTGGGGAATGTGGGTCTCATGGGAAGTGTGCAAGGGATAAGTCCCTGCAGTAGTGCTATTCATGTGTGTCCTTAGTGGCTCAGATGGATAGAGCATCTGCCATGTAAGCAGGAGATCCCGGGTTTGAATCCTAGTCGGGGCCCACATTTTTGGCTGTCCCCATTAAGGTATATCAACAACACCTGTCGGCAGCTGAGGGTTTCAATTAGTTATCAATTGTTGATATAATTTGGGCAAATCTCGTTTTTTAATA
Source organism: Schistocerca americana (assembly GCF_021461395.2). Classification (NCBI taxonomy): domain Eukaryota; kingdom Metazoa; phylum Arthropoda; class Insecta; order Orthoptera; family Acrididae; genus Schistocerca; species Schistocerca americana. Next base: position 1,078,064,290 of record NC_060119.1, on the reverse strand, counting down.
TTGACATTTTCTGTGTTTTTGAGAATGATATCCTCATCTTCGCATCTCTTTCCTGTTTGCTTTCACAACACCCCTTATGGATTTTGATTTGTTATCAGACTGTCTTAAGTTGTCATTACTAATAAATTTTGCCTTTTCTTTTATACATGAAGTACACTTTTTTTCTTGCAGGGGCATTGAAGGAATTTTGAGGACAATAGCATTATGGTCTGATAATCCCAAATCAGTATTTGTTACTTCTGCTTCTATGGATTATACATTTGAAAATATATTATCTATAAGACTGTTTGTATTATACTGGGTGCGTCAAAAAAATGTACACACACTTTGAAGCGTCATAGAAATTTATTTCCCGTTCTACAACGTTAAATGTCTGGAAATGGAAAGCTTAAAGTCCAATAGGAAAAACAAAAGTACTTTGCAAATGTGATTAATGTTCAAACTGGTGGCCTTCAGCATCAATACATTTCTGAGTATGAGTCACCACTGATTCCGTACATTGTACTAAAGTGTCCAATGAGATTTCTGCGCACACCGCCTGAATCTCATTCCAAAGTGTGTCCAGGTTACGTGGTTTACATTTGTACACCTCATCTTTTACTGTGCCCCATAAGAAGAAATCCAGCGGCGTGAGGTCTGAAGAGCATGCAGGAAACTGTCGATTGGTCCCCTGTGTCCTATCCACTGGCCTGGCACATTGTGATCCAGATATGCTCATACGTCCCTATGATAGTGCGGCAGGGCGCCATCTTGTTGGAAATAAAACTCATCATTACTGTATAATGCATGAATGGCAGGGAATATGGAGTCAGTAAGCATTGTTAGGTATGTTTCTCCAGTAACAGTACCTTCAAAGCGGAAAGGCCCAATGAGTCTCCTTGCAGACAAACCACACCACACATTTACACCAGGCAAATTCACAGCTTTTTCAACTGTAATGTGAGGATTATCTTCAGCCCAGTACACACAATTGTTCCTATTGACAGTTCCATTGAGTTTGAATTGGGTTTCATCCGACCAAATTATGCTACCCATAAATCCTGGTTCACGTCTCACCATCTCCTGAACTCATTCACAAAATTCTAACCTTCGATCTGGATCGTCGTCGCTTAGCTGTTGCACCAGCCTTGGAATGTACACACGAAACTTGCCTTTCTTCAGAATGCGTAGCACACTACTAGCACTTACATTACCCTCATGTGCCGCTTGCCTTGAAGATTTTTGAGGCGAACACTGAAACAGTTCCAAGACCGCAGTTGTGGACTCATCACTTGTAGCTGTACGAGGTCGCCCTGATCGGCCATTTGCACATCACACACTGTTCCATTAATTTCGAATTTGTCTCGTAGACATGTAATTGTTAACCTTGAAGGTGGTTCTGTACCATACTCACTTCTCCATTGTCTTCGAACCACAGCTACATTCTCAATTCTCAAACTTCCAGTACCACTTAATTATCTGCTTCTGCGCTTCAAAGCTCAAACCCACATCCGCCATGTTGCAGTTACTTCCTTGCCACTGCTGCCACCTGTTGAAGAAACATAACATTACTTTCTCACAGATATTTAACCTTGTAGAACGGGAAATAAATTGTCTGTGACAGTTCAAAGTGTGTATACATTTTTTTGACGCACCCTGTATGTTATTCTTGTGGGTTTGTGTATGTGTGGAAAGAGATTGAAACTACATAATAGATTCACAAGTTGATTTTTTAGCCTCTTTCATTCATAAGATTTGTGCTGAAATCCCCACAGGCAGCTACAGTGACTCTTTCAGTAAAAACAATGTTAAGCAGTGTTTCTAATTGATTAATGAATATGTCTGTATCCCCAGTAGGTGGTCTGTATATTGCTATGACTATGACTTTTCCCTGTATCTCATACAACTGTATAGCTGCTGATTCAACATGATATTCCACACTCAGTGATTCAGCCTTTAACTGCAGCCTCTAACTGCAACCATAGAACTGTTAGGCAAAAGACTTGAAATTGTAAATAGCACCAAATTTTTGGAAGTTTCGATCCAAGATGACCTAAGATGGCAGAAACTCACACAACACCTATGTAGTAAATTAAATACCATTCGTTATAGTATAAAATTCTCGCTGGATGCTCATCAATGCAAGCCATAAAAAATGTGTACTATGCCCAAGCAGAATCACTACTAAGATATGGTTTAATTTGCTGGGGAAATTCACCACCCAGAAAAAGCTGATTTATTGCATAAAAACGAATTATAAGAGCCATGGAATGCTCAGTACCTCAATCTTCATGCAAACCCTCATTTAAAAAGCTTCATATTCTTCCATTACCATGCCTATATATCCTAGAAACAATAATGTTTATAAGGAAAATCGTAGATGGAAATAGCAAGATTGCTCCAAAAAACCAAAATATCCATTCCTACAACACAAGGAGTAATCAAGATTTACACAAGCAGTTTTCACATACAACACTAAAACAAAAAGGACCCTTGCAAGCAGGAAAAAACTGTATAACAAACTACCTAAAAAAATTAAGGCTACAACTGGCATGCATAAATTCAAAACTGCAGTGAGTGACTACTTGCTACAGAATTGCTACTATAGTGTTGATGAATTTTTATCTACAATGTAAATATGTGAAAAATTTAAATAGTTTATACAATTAAGGCCAAAATAAGAAATGTGTACATGTAGATTTATCTGTGTATTATATGTGGTCTATTACATATATGTGTGTGTCTGTATAATCAAGGCTGAAAGTATGAAATGTGTGCGTGAAAAATTTATTTGTGTATTTGTGAAATGTTATTCCCATATGTTAGAGTTATATTTCTATATACTGAAAACCATACAACAGTTTTTCTGTTAAACTTTATTGCAAATTATTTGACTTGTCCTATATCATTATGTACCCCTGTACAGTGTATGATACACAGGACCAATAAATATACAATACAATACAGTTTCACACCTTCTTTTGTACCTGATACTTGATGTAGTAAGGACCTCCATTTTTGGCATTTTTTTCTGCAGTACTGACTTGCCAGCTTATATGGATGAATATTAATAGTATTTCGTTCAAAACTTCTGCAACAATGCTCCATGATGCACATGCAGTCAATGTTTGCACCATTTGTTGCTACCTCAAGTTCTAGTAATTTATTTCTAAGGCACTGAATATTTAGGCTTAAAATCTGCAAATGACTAGGATGAAAACTGGTTACAGTTTTATTTATGTTTTGTGGTGTCATATTTGTTCCTGTGGCCTGGTGAGATACCAAAAATCCCTGAGAAAGACAGGTTTCCTGCACCTCTTAGGTTGTACATGTACATGTACATTGGGCTGTGGTGAGTTGCTTGTTGCTGCTACTAATGTAATTAATACTGCCATTTCTGTTGTTGTTGTTGATGATGGTGATGTTGTTTCTGACACTTCAAATGTTGGTTCTGCTACTACTGCTGTGCTTTCTTGTAGACTTGGAGTCTTCCCGTTTTTCTTGTTTTTGTCTAAAAAAATATTTGGATGATGAACTGTAGTTCTCTTGTCGTTCAAATCACTGTCTACTGTTCTTTCTGTTAACACTTCACCTTTTTTTACATGCTTTGCTGGTGTTGATGACAGTTCTAATGATTTTACTTCTTTTTGAAATGCTTTTGTTATGGAGTCTGGCAATGATCATTTTGGTTTTGATTTTATTTTGGTTTTTTATTTCCTTGGTTATCAGGTTTGCCAGATATTCTTTCCCCAAGGCATTCAGATGAAGTCCATGTTGTGTGTGGAATCTACATGCAATATTGCTTATATCAACACATTTCACATTTTTAAAATGTCTGCAAATTTTTACAATCTGGTTGTTGGCACTTTTTATTTCCGTATTAACACATGACCATCTTTCAAGATCATAGCAATGCAGAGTATTGATAATTACTACATATTGTATGAGTGAGGTTCCTCAGACACTATTTAAGATTGTGCATAGCACTCATGGTTTCATTTTGTAGACATCGTTTGCCCCTTCGAGAAGTTCAACAAAGTCTTTATTGTGCACATTTTTTACCTCTGCAGATGCAGTCCTTTTTTTAATTTTGGCACGTGAGGCTCCTGGTTACACTATAGCATACAAATATGTTTTACATGATAACAGTTTATCATATTAAACTCACCTGCTCAGCCAGTCTTTCAGTGACCAAGAACATTAGCAGCTGACTGCTTTGCCATAGCAAAAACAGAGCTTGAAGAAATGCTGCAAACAGGGGCTACACACAGATCAGACAGCCAACGGTCTTCATCACTGCATCTGGTCAAGAAGAAAGGTGGCACCTGGAGGTCCTGCAGATATTACTGCGTATTACATGCACTCACCCTTCCAGACCATTACCCGGTACTGAATATTAAGGATTTCATAATTGTACAAGTGGGAGCTACGACCTTCAGCATGATTGATTTTAAGAAGGCTTGCAGTCAAATACCGGTAGAGGGAAAAGACATACCCAAGACCACAGGGGTAACCCCATTTGGTCTTTTTGAATATTTGCATATGCTATTTAGTTTCAAGAACGCTGCACAGAGATGGCAGTGTTTCATAGACGAAGTCTTAAGAGGACTCAATTTCTGCTTTGTTTATCTCAATGATATTCTGGTATTTTCCAAGATGACAACAATACATGAAGATATGCAACTATAGTGTAATAGTCAACAAAGCAAAGTGTGCTCTGCAACAGAAGCACTTGACATGTCTTAGGACACTCAGGACATCATCAGGGACATACCACACCCAAAGCAGTTTCAACAGTTAAGATGATTCCTGGGAATCACAACTTTTTCTGTTAACACCTACTAGGAGCAGCAGAGATTTGAGCACCACTGATAGCAACACAGTCAGGTAACAATGAGGTACAACCCTCTGCCATGGACACTGGAAATGCTATGAGCCTTTGAAAAGGTAAAAGAAAGTTTGGAAACAGCAGTTTTTTTGGCCCATCCAGTTCAGGACACATTGTAAGTGACAGTGGTAGATGAAAGCCAGCAGGCAATCAGCATAATTCTCCATCAGTATACAGGAGACTTTGGCAGCCCTTGGGTTTTCTCTCTCATGAACTGACAGAGGCTCAAACCAAGTGGAGTGTATACGCCTGGGAACTATTAGCTATTTACAAAACAGTGAAACACTTTCATCTTTATGTGGAGGCCAGGCTTTTTGCAATGTTTATGGAACATAAATCTATCACATTTGCCTTTAGCAAATGCAAGGATAGCTGATCCACACAAGAATTATGCCAGCTTGAGTTTACTGGCCAATTCACCAAGGACATAAGGCACATAAAAGGGGTGAAGAATGTAGCACCTGAATTTTTCTCATGAATTGCAGCTATATTGTGCACAATTGATTACATACAAGTCGGCAGAGCACAAGCTAGTGATAAACAGTTGCAGGAATCAACTGGGCTACAGCTTAAGCCTGTGTGGCTATTATGGACTAAGCATATGATTTTGTACGATATTTTAAAAACCAGCCCCAGATCTTTTGTACCAAAAAAGTTATGCAAAGTGGTTTTTTTATAGTATTCATAACCTAGCCCACCCTACACAAAAATAAGCATTAAGCTTTTGACAGTAAGGTTCTTGGGCCCAGCACAATGACAGATAGTCACCAGTGGATAAGAACCTGCATACTGTGTCAGCAATGTAAAGTGATAAGACATGTACACAAGCTGGTGGAAGAGTTTCCAAAGGCAACAGGCTGGTTCTCCCAAGTACATATAGGTATTGTGAGCCCACTGCCTTCATCAGGAAACCACTCTATTATATATTTACCACAACTGACAGATTAAGTGATGACTTGAATAATCTTGCTGTCATAATTTGACCAACTTCCTGTCATTACATATTGTACCATTAGGCAACACATGATCAACTAAAAAGTGCTGATGACATGTTGAATAATACAGTCTACGGATACGAAGATATCATGAAACGGAATATAATATTATCAGCTATGCGAGACCTGTATAATGGAGATCACATATGATAGCTGCAACGATGAAACAGAGTAGCACTCATCCACAAAAATATGTAAACATTGGGTGTTGCAAGACAAAACAGTGTATAAAGTATTTACCTTTGCATTAAAAGTAGAAAACTGCACTACAGATTTGTAGATATCCTCCATTTCACTCTATGCCATTAAAACAATGAATGAACACTTCTGAATTCAACACATTTTATTATGCATGATTGGGGAGAAGAGGAGCTTGTGGCAGAACTTGACGAGAAGAAGGAACTGGTTGATAGGACATATTCTGAGGCATCAAGGGATCACAAATTTAGCATTGGAGGGCAGCGTGGAGGGTAAAAATCGTAGAGGGAGACCAAGAGATGAATACACTAAGCAGATTCAGAAGGATGTAGGTTGCAGTAGGTACTGGGAGATGAAGAAACTTGCACAGGATAGGGTAGCATGGAGAGCTGCATCAAACCAGTCTCAGGACTGAAGACCACAACAACAACAACATGATTAATTAACACAACAAGCGATTCGCAAATGAACACAGAACTGTCAAAACTGCAATGCGAGTGAGTGAACATAAGACACTAATATGCATCTGCTGTCTAAAGCACAATAAAATACACTAGGTGCGTTATTCTGAAGACATTGCTTCCCACACTGCTCACTCACAGTATTGTGCAGCTCCTTTCAAAATCAAACTCTTATTCGCACTTCTCATTCATCTTCTCCAGTTAAACAAACTGTTTTACTCATGTCATAGAGGGCACAATTAAACTTTATCATCTGATGAGTTTCCACCTTGTATAAAAAAGATTTCCACAGAAGACTGTAAATGCTCTGGCACAGCTGCTGTTAAAATCTCAGCTCAATGTTGCTCTGAAAATAGTGACAATCAAGATACAACAGAAAGGTCCTCAGCCCATATGTTCAAAAACTTCTAGATATCAGAGGTCAGATGGTGAGCATCGCGTACCGTGAGGGTCTCCCAAACAACTGTGTGATATGACTCTTTTTGTGTGTTCAGTTGGAGGTTCAGACAACCTAAATGGGAAGGGTTTTCTTCCTCCATACACAATGACCCCTTTCCTTGCAATGTGTGAGAGTCGCAACCTAAATGTATCTGTTGAATGTAAGTGGCTACTTGTGTTGTATGATGATGATAGAAGGGAGAGGCGAAAGCCTGGTTCTGACACATAGCCTGTCCCTATTCTCTTGAATAGTGAGGAGTCATCAAGCTCAGTGTTACCATCTGATGGACTGATCAGCATCAACGTTATAATGTCCCTTCACTGTGTGAAACACTGCAGTGAGATTTGGAATTTAATGCAGAACACTGATGGAAAGTCTGGTGATGAGGAACTTCACACAACCTCCTCTCCTCCCCTTGCTGGCCAATACTTGTAGTGAAAATTTTTTCACCACCAGAGGATTCAAACTGCCTATCTCTGAGTCAAGCACCACTGCACAATTAGTAACCTAAAACATAGCAAAAACTGACAGTGTATCAGTACAAGTGTATATGTAAAATTTGATAAATAAGTGAAGAAGTTCTTAGCTATTTGCTCCAGAAATTCTAGATTTGTGAAGTCAGCTGGTGTCCTGTGTCACCAACTTAAAAATTTTAGCCGACTGACTAACTTGATTATGCTCTTCATGGGTATGCTGCCAGAAGTGACCTCTTCAATACACAGTATTTTGGCAATCCATCTGGCCGCCATCTTCAGATGCGCTCCTCCTATCTTTTCTACGTAATTCTGTAGCTCTCAATTCGTTCGAGCAATCAATCATTCATGATAGGAAACACAGTCATAGCTCAGTCACTCAAAATGACTCTGAAATCAGGCGATGATTCTTCTTCTCTGCAGGCTCGTGCTTTGCGGCAGTCTGCTAATCTGTACAAATAAAATGCCTCGTAATTTTGGGAGCGTTGTATAATCAGTCGGGAAACCTCATATCAAGCGGATATTTGGCTTTGATGAAGTTTAACCTTCCGAAGAAGTAATGGAGCTCTTGGATTATTAAATACAGGTTCGTATCCAGTCTTTCGGAAGTTCCCTTCTGATTAACAACTACGCAATATATCGATAAATATCATTAATTCTCAAATTTCCAATACACACCTTTTATTTGAAGGAGCAATCTATATATATTTCCTTTTTAATCGTAGAGTTTCGTCTCAGTTATCTTCTGTGATAAATCTCAATAATCAGATTACAGTTCATCCAAACCAAGCTCAGGCTAATCGGCACGAAGACAATCTCGGAAGCTCCCTTTCTTTTTTTTCTAACAACCACCAGAGAGAGTACTACAAAGAATACTTATGCGCTCATGGCATAGCTATTGTATGAACGACTTTTCGCATGGATTCTGCGAGTATGAAGATAGAAAATTAGTAAACGTCATTCAAGGGTAAAATTGTATCTGAATAATTCATCGAATATAAAGAGATATTACAATTGCCCCTCACAGTGAGCAAAGTTAATGATAATACACTTTGCGAGCTAACAGAAAAAATTTGTTGGGTTGTTTATTCAAAAGAGGAATATTTTGAATTAGTAGAATTTTACTATAGAGAGTATGGGTAACATGTTAAGACAATAAGTTACGAGAATACCTAAGCTGTAGCTTTTACATGTACCGGGGTATACCCGCATCCCAAGTACATAATCAGGGAAGATGTAGATTGGTGTAATTACGAAAAAGTCTACCCATTTGGGAACTGGCCTTCACAGGGAAACCCTGGAAAACCCGGAAGAATAGACCCCAGATCAGGTATTAAAGAAGATAGGAAAGCCTAAATCCAGTAATTTTGAAATATATAGAAGCTCTATAGATTAGATCGAAGGAAAAGTGTCTCATAGCCAAAAAAATATTTTACGATATTGCTCAAAAAAAAATTTTCAAAATTCTTCTTTCGACGATGTAGCCGGCGATCTCGTTGTGAAGTCGATGGAACAGGAACACTGGGTACGGACACCGGGTAGGCGACGTACAGCGTTTGGTGTAGGCGGCACGGAGGACAGGCGATGGCTTATGGTACAGGATAGAAGCTGGTAACATGCCGTAGAAACAGGAAGATGATCTCAGGAACAGATGGTCAGGGACGTGAACATGAAACAGGTTTAAAGTGGAATAAGAAAAGGTTCTGACTGAATAAATCCCTGGAAGAGAGTGGATTAAGGCAACGAAGTCCATATTTCATCGTTGAACTCAAAATCGGAGTGGATTCTTATATTCTTCCATCTGTACTAGACTGAAATATCCATCAGTCCTGACAATCACGAATTTTTTTGTAGTCCTCAATACCAAAGTTGTTTTGCATTACAACTGCTGATTGTCCAAAACATTGCCAAATAGACTGTGGGCAATTAAATTTTGTTGTAGCTCATATCGAATGTATTCCTCTCAAAAAAAATTTTAATCTAATCTTCGTTTTGTTATAGTCCAGGTGGAAGTAGAGCATTGAATCTGTCCGAGGTTTGCTTTCAATTACGAAATTAAGGATAAAATTTAAGTTTACACCTGATGAAAAATTTTAAACATAGGCATATGACACTGACTCCACAAAAGGAATAATTTGAAAAATTTTCATTATTCTTATAACATTGATTTATAGATCCACTTCCAAATAAATATCATTAATGATGACGTATGTTCATTTAACAAATCATCCAATCGCAGAATCTTCTTCATCCTCTCATGAACATTTATGGAAATATATTTCAACAGTTATGTCCATAATATGAAACACACAAACTGCTATTCTTAAAATGTTAGTTAAAATTCTTAAATTAATTCTCCTGGTAAAGAAGGCATAATTAAAAAATCTAAAAATTATAATAATTTTCTCTCGCGCAACCAGAGAGTTTCTTCAATTTTTTGCAACAGTGACATTATCGACTGTTGCTTCATTTCACAGTTCATTTGTTTTCTTGCGCGAACAGCGCACATCATACACACAGCGTATTTACCTACATATCCCACACTGTTCAAGTTTCACACGCAATTCTCACATAAGTGCCGTGTCTTGAGGAAATGTAGATGCACTTTCATTGTATATCACTGTGGCTTCTGCTCATAGTCCACACTTACAAACACTAGTAATTAACAAATTCTTCTACCTATCTTAAAATTTTTGTGCTAAACTGTCACAGGAGTAATCTCACTGTCTCTTAACCTATCACAGGAGTAATCTCACTGTCTCTTAACCTCTCACAGGAGTAATCTCACTGTCTCTTAACGTATCACAGGAGCAATCTCACTGTCTCTTAACCTATCACAGGAGTAATCTCACTGTCTCTTAACCTCTAGACAACATAAACTTCTTGATATTTATATACACATTCGACTCATAGTCAAATTCCACTCTAAATTCTTCTCCATATTTGGTATCACAGATATACGATCCTTCAAAAAATTTCTTAATATCATTATGCGGGAATAATCCCTTTATTTTTTTCGATTCGGGATATGCCAACAAGTATGATCCAGGATTTGGTATATTTACAATAATATATGGTCCGGTATAAATAAGATTCCATTTCTTTATGTTCTTCATCAGTGTCGAGGAATGGATGTGTCGCCTCAATAAAACCTTTTCTCCAAGATGAAACGTCTGAATCCGGTGAATCCGTTTATCATATGTCAATTTCCGTTGTATTGCCTTTTTAGTTAAATTGACAAGTGCGAGTCGAATCTTTTCCTCCCATTTTAAATTCTGGTCTTCATACTTTTCTTACATTGCCTCCAGGTTTTGGAACGACTTAGAGCGGAGAACAATATGGACTAGTTGATGGCTCAATCAAGTTCCATTCCAACATTCTATTTATCTCCCTTTGAACGGATTGTTTTAAACGCCAGGGGACCGGATAGTGCGTGTAACAGTAAGTCTGATGTGGCTTCACTTGTAGGTGACAAATATACCCTTTAATAATTCCTGATTTCTCATCAAAAATCTTTTCATATGCCACTAACAAATAATGAAGCTGCTGCCTTTGTTCTCCGGTAAGCTGATTTCATTCACTAGCTTTTATCATTGTTGTTTGGTTAAAGTCTTCCTGTTGTATCAAATCCTTTGAAAGCGCCTTCCAACGACCGTTTGTAGTGTCAATTAATTGAATTATGGCACCGCGACAGTATTTCTCATGCACAGTTTCCTTTCTATTTAAATCCAGTGCTATCTCTTCTCCATTTAATCTAAATTTAACTATTCCTTCCAAAAAATCAATTTGACAATCGTACTCCTGCATACTCCCAATACCAAGAATACAGTCCACTAATAACTTCTCCACTACAAGTAACGCGCATTTTATTGCTACATTTCCCATTTTCATCTCTAATTGTGTTTGTATTTTGACATTGGGAGAGCGTGCTCTAACAGCTCCGATGATTTTGCAGTTCTGTACTGGCAACATTGGTACCTTCTTCTTCCTAATAATTCTCCAAAAAAGAGCGCCTGAGATGACATTGGCGGAAGCAGCGGTGTCTAATACCACATTCGTTGGAACTTCCTCTATTTCAACAAATACTTCCGATACCGGAACACTCGACCTGTCATTATGACACGTTATTAAATCCTTTGTTAACTCTTCAGTCAACAACTCACCATCATTATATCTTAATAATTGTAATTTTACTGTTTCGCCCCTAACAGATCCCCTGACCGCTCCTCCGGGTCACGATGCGGTCATGTTTAGTTTGACTGATTATTGGTCCGATTGGTATTTGTCTCTTCAGCTACTTCAGTGATTATCGGTTGTTGTGGTGAATTCTGTCTATGTTGTCTTGCTTGATTCATGTAATTATTGTTGTTGTTCTGCTGGTGTTGGTAGAACTGTCCTGTGTTGCCATACATTGGATTATATCGATTAAAATTCCTACTGTTCCTAAAATAGCCCCTCGCTGCACCATTACTAAAGTTTCCATTATGGTAATAATTATTGTTTGCATTTTGTCCATTGCTAAGTCTCCTTGGAGAGTGTAGTTGGTTATGATTATTGTTACTGCTACCATTACTGCCATTCCCACTCGAGTTGCAGCTCGGATTCGCTTCTATTGCTCTTCTTTGATATGACATTTCTCTTGCCCTTTAATTGTCCTCCTGAATTATATCAATACGATCAAGCGTAGTCATAAATGAGTCTATATCCTTATCATTTACATATAACAGCTGATTCCTTATACTGGTGGGTAGTGTGGACTTGAGTATTCTAAGTATATCCGACAAAGAAATCGGTACATCCCAATACAAAGATTTATTAATGTATTTCTCAAAATATCTCTTTAGAGATCCTCTAGAAAATGAGAAAGGCTCAGGATATAATACTTCCTGCCTAAGTCTTTCTTGTATTCCAGCAGACCAATATTTTGCTAGAAAAGCCTGCTCAAATTCTTTGTAACATTTACAAGAAGATGTTTGTTCGGATGCCCACAATGCTCCTGTTCCTTGTATATATCCAGATACAAAACTAATCTTTTGCCATTCTGTCCAAGATCGTGGAAATAGATCTCTGAAACTTCGAATAAAGACTACAGGATGAACATTCTTTTTGTCAGGGTTAAAGATTTGAAATTGTCTCTGTTTAATCATCTTTTCCTCAACGGTACTACGATTCCAAAAATCATCCTGTTCGTACTCTTCCCTGTGGCTATCCGTAATATCGAATCTAACTTGTGACGTACCAGTTCCGTCTACATCGGATCTTGACGTGGACGGAATTTCACGCGCAGATTGAGAATGTTGTTTCCTACTTCTCGCTGTTTCTAAATCCTCCGGCGAGAGATTTAGTGATCTTTCGATGTTTTCTTTCCAAAGCGAGAAATCTTCGCCAAGTTGTTCTCGAACTTCCTTTAACCCTTTGTTAAAAAAATTATCCTCGGAACTCTCTGAAATTGACTGTAAAGCTACGTTCACAGTTTCTTCTATCGTTTCCGAAGGAGAATTTTGCCGCTCTAATGTCATTTCTGAAAACTTTCCCCCAAGTACATTCATTCTATGTTCCACTATCTACTGTTTTTCCTTCACTTCGTCAAATTGCTTCTTTAGATTATCTTGGGATTCTGTTATTTCTGGTATCATAGCTACGGAACACTGTATGTCCTTTTGAGCTTGTATTACTTGAGGAACCAATTCTACTTGTTTTTGTATCGTGTCAATTTTGACGGATACATATTCGGTTAGTTCCGCTTTTAATTTACTATTGTTTTCTTGGCGTTGTTGTTGGACCTGCTCAATTCGAGCAATAAGATTCTGTTCGGTCCTTTCTGCCTGTTCCTTTATTTCCTGTGTCTGGGTATTTAATCTCTGATCTAATTCGGTAAAGGTTGCTCTTAACTGATTTTGTAATTCTGTTTGATTTTCGGCTAATTGATTTTGGAGTTCATTTTGTATAACGGATAAGTCTCGTTTTACCTCCGCTTGTCCTTTGGCTAATAGAGGCAACTGTTGCATAATAACAACTAATGTGTCAACAACCCTCTGATCAGCTGTTGTATGAATGTTTTCTGAACCAGCGGGATTATTTATATTGCTACCGCTAGCCACAACAGTCTCAGAATTGCTGTCCGTGGCCTCTGCTTCTACAGGCGTCTAAAGCTAGCGAAATGAGGGATGCTCAACTACCGGACCTACCGATAGATGGCTCTACCAGCTGATTACTGTCGTCTGTATTGCCCGCCATATTCGAATTTGGCAAGAAGTTTCTCTCGGTCTGTACGGTGTATAAGGAATTACGGATTATCGAAATGGTGATTTCTTGTTCCGCTTTCAATTGTACGAAGCGATGGAGTAAGGAGAGTGAATTACCATTTCACAGGTAATACGACTACCGATGCAATACGATAAAAATACAGACTTAGTGCGTTTGCTAATTCGATGTTTTTGAACAGGTTTCCTCTAAAGCACCCAGAGCTACCAAAGACGTGGATTACTTCCGTGAAGCAGAAAGATTTTAATCCTACGTCTTGCAGTTTTCTTTGCGGAAACCGTTTCCGTCAAGATGATTACATAGTGAGCCCTGGAACGTGGAAGAAACGTTTCAAACCCGAAGCAGTGCCATCAGTTTCCGACACATTTGATGCACCAAATAAACAGCCACGACGACATGTTGTTAGGATTTTGAGTGACAACGATGATTCTACATTTGAGGTAGCTAATTACTTTCCTTGCTGTGTGTGCGCTTTTTACTTTTGTGAATTTATTTCGTACGCTACATAGGTCTAAGCAATGTTGTAATACAGGTCCATATTTTTGTTTTTAGCGTTCTGTCATGGAATCCGTGCTCGATTTGCCCATTGCAGACGCTACTGATTGCGTGGAGAATATTGTCAATGAGAATTCTTCCGTGGAAAGCATGTCCCACTTATCCAATGCAGAAGCTGCGAATTGTGTCGAAAACGTTAGTATAAGGATGTTTTCACACCTCCAACGTTTTCTTATAATATTTTTTCATCAAACCTTGAGTTATTTCAATCGTATATAACGAAATTATTTCCTTATTTAGAGTGCAGTTGGTTGGTTATTCAGTAATTGATTGTGGTATACAGTCGAAAGTATAAATGGAAGACAAGGCGACCGAAACTTGCATTTTTTTTTTCTCTCAGACATTGTGCACGAATTAAAACGTAAACTGAAGTGTGTCCGTGAAAAAATTCGAAGAAGAAAGTGTTTTCTGTGGATGACATCATAAGTTAATTGAAGGAGAAGGGGCATCTTCCTGATAAGTTACATAACTTCCTCAATCATCAGAAAGGAACACAAGTGGAATTAGTGTGCAATTTAGTGAACAACTCTCTCTCATCAAAGGGTAATAGATGCACAACAAATGTGAAAATGTTTGCGATGACTGTGTACTTTTATTCACCAGCAGCATATGAATACCTGAAAAAATTAATGCCTCTGCCCCATTGATTTCAAAATGGGCGGCAAGTGTAGACTGTGAACCTGGCTTCTTAAAAGATGTTTTCAAGTACATTGTAAGGGACCAGTTCAGCGATTCATGTCTAATTGTAGACAGTGTGGCAATTAGGAAGCAAGTAGTTTGGGACCAAGGAACTAAGCAGTACACAGGTTTTTTAGACTTTGGTGGGGAAGTGCCTCAGTAAAAGAAGTAATAGAGCCATCTGAGGCTCTGGTTTTCATGCTTGTCTCTATTAAAGGCAAATTTAAATGCCTGATTGCATATTTCTTTATCAACGGTGTACAGGCAAATAATCAGGCCACACTGATAAAATCTGCTTTAGAGAGGCTGCATAGTTCTGGCATTAGGGTTTGGTGTGTTACATGTGATGGCTGTAAGGTAAATATAAGCACTTTACGTTCACTTGGCTGTACTTTAAATTTTTATAAGGGTGATTTTAAAAGCTACTTTCCTCATCCTGTGGAAAAATACAATGTTTAGTGTATCTTGGACATGTGCCATATGATTAAGTTTGCCAGAAATGCTCTAGCAGAAGTATCTGCTATTGAGTCTCCAACTGGCATTATTAGATGGCATTTCATTGAGCAATTGAACAAGGTACAACAAGAAGAAGGTATGACATTTGCCAACAAACTATCAGGACAACATATAAGTAGTGTAAATAGAAAAATGAATGTTTCATTAGCTGCACAGACTTTGAGTTCTAGCGTGGCAGATAGTATAGAGTTTTTGAGGAGGGTTTGTGATCCAAATTTTAAAGGAAGTGAAGCAACAGTAGAATTTTTGTATTATATTGATAGGATTTTTGGTATACTGAACTCTAGAAATCCATTAGGTAAAGGGTATAAGAGCCCCCTGAGACTTGACAACAAATCTTATTGGCTTGGTATTTTCAGACACTGACAATTATATCAAAAGCTTAAAAATCATTGGTGTTCCATTGCTGCTCCATGCAAGAAATGTTATCTGCATTAGAATGTATTTATCTCTATGCTTTTCCCAATATGGCCAATAAAAATGCATTTGTAAATTTTGTTAACTGGGAAAAACTGTTTAAAACAAGTGACTGTGTGTACTCTGTTGTAGAATACTCAGAAACTGTTTCAGATGTTTGTGATTGCTGGGGATATGCGACAGAAATATATACAGGCCAAGATTTTGCATTGTGTTAAAATTAAATTCGTAGATTACCCATTTCCTGCTCCTGCTCATGATTACCATTATGAAATTGGGATTGAGGATTTACATCAGACTCAACTTGTTTGTAAGTTTGCATCCCTGTACTCCTGCACATGCTTAAAAACATATGGAAAAAAAAGCCCGCTGAGAAAATTTTAAACAACAAATCACGTATAAGGCAGAAGTTAAATAAACTCATATTGTTTAATCATGTATAGTGCTCAAATTGGAAAAGATTATGTATTGGGACATTTTATACAGATGGGTGTGACATTTTGACAGATTTTTTAAAACTATTTTGTCCATAGATTTGTTGTTGTATAATGATGAACTTCAAACGATGAATCACATTGAAGTAAAATTAACTCTTTACATCCTGTGTAGATATTGTAACAAAATTATAATTATTTATTATATAAGCTTATTTTAAGATGTTAGGTGTTACAAAATATACACTTGCATTAAAAACAGGTGATTTGTGTGAAATTAATGAAAAAAAAAAGTTCTGAGACTTATTTGACAGATAGCTTTCAGTGTGAGAAAATATTTCCCTCAATAACTATGTTAACTTGAATTTTTCACTTTAAGAAAGCAGTTTAATCACAGAATGGGTGTGATCTAATGGAGTATGCAGTGGCCCTATGTGTCAAACAGTAATGTTTGTGGATACTCTGCAACATAAGAGCAATAAAATTGTTACTCTCTTAATTCTTGTTTTAATACTTCTTAGAATGAACACAATGTTCCAGTTGATCGTAAGCATTCTTATTACTTTAGAACCATTCTAGAATAAGGGGGCCTGATTCAGGCAAAACCTAATTTTCTTAATTTTGTCTTTATTTTGCTAGGAGATCTTTCTATTATATTTTCCTGTGTTGAGGGAGGGGGGAGGGGAAGAGAATGCAAATAATCATATAGAATTATCTTTCTAGCACTACAAAGTACTGAATACAGTGATTACAGTTACACTTGGAAATCTAGGAAATTTCAAAAAATGGTTCAAATGGCTCTGAGCACTATAGGACTTAACATCTATGGTCATTAGTCCCCTAGAACTTAGAACTACTTAAACCCAACTAACCTAAGGACATCACACAACACCCAGTCATCACGAGGCAGAGAAAATCCCTGACCCCGCCGGGAATCGTACCCGGGCGCGGGAAGCGAGAACGCTACCACACGACCACAAGTTGCGGATTAGGAAATTTCAGTATTCATGTTACATGCCTAATTTTCATCAACATTTACCTTAATTATACAGTTACACTTTTTGCTGATTTGAACTGTGTACTACATGTTAAAAAGATTTTGTTTGGTCATAGTAATAAAAGCATTTCATTTTTTTTTTTTTTTTTTTTAGGTCATATGTCCCATATGGAACTGAAATTATCAAGTTACAATGACAAAGGAAGGAATTAACATTAAGGAATCTTACTTCACAGAAATTATGTAACTATGGTTACACTTTTTGCAAGTTAACTTTAACACAAACCATTTAGTTTTCCATTAAGAGTGAAAGCAGTTGCACGAGTCACGTAAAGAACAAAGTTTCCCATAGGGAACTAAAGTATTTTACGTTTGACTTATTGCAGACCCAAAGTATTGTGATCTTCATATTTCTATTTAAAAAAGTTTAACTCAAATTCACAGACATTTTGGAATCTGTACATACATGTGTGTAACAAGGTACTTTTCATGTGTCAGGTGGAACCTTTAATTTTCTGGTTTAAATATAATTTATTTCATGAATTACCTTTAATACCGACAATGTCAACATTGTACAGAATAACAAACCTCATGAAAAATGCGAGAGATTGTAATGTACTGAACTTGGAATGGCTCTTTATCAATAGCAGGTAAAATAAAGGCTTCTATTAAATGTTCAAGGAAACCAGTCAGTACCTCTTAATTCACCATAGAGGTGATACAGTAATAAAAGAATTTACTTTTTTCAGAATTTCTGCTAAGTATTAAAAGTGTGAAGACCTATTCAATAAGTATTTGCTTTACCGATAACCTGTAGTACAAGCACATGTATAAGCAGGTAATTAAGGGAGTCAAGACTTGTGTTAAAATTAAAGATACTGACTGGTATTACTTGCTCACAAAACATTGTAGTTGCTGTACAGTTTATGCTGTAAGTGGTGTACCCAATGTGATTCCTGGAGGACATAATATTCTGTTATCCTATGGGAATGCACTGCTACCACACCTGTTGAATATTCTGTTATCCTATGGGAATGCACTGCTACCACACCTGTTGAAAGTAAGTTTTGCTGTGGAATAGTTGTATCAGACTTCTGTATCAGAAAACAAATCTCCACTGTGACACCCTCATGTTCATGGTATGCTATTAGCTATAATTACAGGAATACTCTTCACATGGAGGAGGGAGGGAGGGAGAGGGGGGGGGGGGGAGGGAGAGAGAGAGAGAGAGAGATGGGAGAAAATCATGTTCTTAGGAGGAGTGAGTGTGAGAGAGAGAGAGAGAGAGATGGGAGAAAATCATGTTCTTAGGAGGAGCAAGCTTTACAGCAGCATATGCTGTTAAAAGCATAGTGAGATTTTCTTTTTCATCATTTCCAACATTGTACACAACTTTCTTGCACTTTTATTTTATCACATTTTTCACTTGAGAATGGAGAAGAGAGAGGAAGAAGAAAAAAAAGAAAAAGTAAGCGAGCTTTCATAAGAACTGAAAACTCTACTTGTGTCATTTGTTATTTTCAAAATGTTACTCTCTTTCCAAATGCTGTTCTATTTCTTCAAACCAGGTTTAAGGTTATTACATGTTATTTACTGTACATTGTCCAGCAATACTTCTGTTGTTACTGGATAGTTTGTAATTTGGCACTACCTTTGTACCACTGGTATTGTCTAGTGTACTTTTGCAGATAAGAAAATTGACTGGACTAGAATGTCCTGTCAGTATAGGACAAATTCAGACAATATGGAACTTTTTACACTAAATTTGCAATATAATGTCACCCTTGTCTAACACAGATTGTAGCAGCCGTTGGGGTGCCTGTCTGGCCAGCTTCTACAGCTTTTGCTTTCAGCTCCCTTTCTTTTTTTTCTAACAACCACCAGAGAGAGTACTACAAAGAATACTTATACGCTCATGGCATAGCTATTGTATGAACTACTTTTCGCATGGATTCTGCGAGTATGAAGATAGAAAATTAGTAAACGTCATTCAAGGGTAAAATTGTATCTGAATAATTCATCGAATATAAAGAGATATTACAGCCTGCGAGAGAAGCAGAAGGGCTGCCCCCTGTGAAATGAAGAATTGCAGCACCGCCGGCTGTAGAAACTGGCGAAAGTGATAAATCACAAATTAAAATGTAGCGGGTCGAAAACCAGACCATTGTTGTTTTCTATCAGATAAAATAGGGTTCCATATTATGCTTAAAGGAAAACCTCTATCTCTATTAATAATGTCATTGGATAATCACATTTCGATGAATTCCTTGAGCACACAATCCCAGTAACGAGAAGCCAGAGGAACAATTTGTATCTCTTTAAATGACATGTTATGCCCTTCATTGATACAATGTTGAGCGACGGAAAATTTTTCAGGCTGGAGCAAATGTACGTGATGCTGATGTTCCACACATCAGTCATGAACAGTGCAAATAGTCTGTCCAATATAGGCCTTTCCACAATGACAGAGAATGTTATAAACTCCAGGCTTTCTCAATCCCAAATCATCTTTAACAGATCCAAGGAGGGCTCTAGTCTTGGCCAAAGGGGGAAAAAAAAAAACACTTTTAATATCATATTTCCTGAGAATTCTAGAAATTTTTAAAGAAATACTTCCAACAAAGGGTAGTAAAGCAACTTATTTACTAGTAATCGGCACTGGTCCACATGATGGTCCAAACTGAAAAGCACGATTAATGTGATGATCGGTATATCCACTGAGCTGTGTCAAATTTTCTGAATCAGAAATGGCATAATCCCTCTTGACCAATGTACATAGAACTCCCATGCCCTGATGTGGTGGATGACAGTTCGTAGAATGAAGATAGTGGTCTGTATGTGTGGGTTTATAATAAACGCCATGTGCCAAGGTACCATTTTGTGTACTAAAACATCCAAAAAAGGTAATTTTCCATGTTTTTCAATTTCATTAAGAATTTGATGTGTGGATGAAGACAGCTAAAATTTTCATTGTTTGGCCACATGGAATGGAAGCTCTTAATCAGTTTTTAGATCATTTTAACTGTCTTCATCCATGCATCAAATTTTTGATGAAAATTGAAAAGATGGCAAATTACCTTTTTTGGATATTTTAGTACACAAAAAATGGTACCTTGGGACATGGCGTATATTATAAACCCACACATATGGACCGTTATCTTCATTCTATGAGCTGTCACCCACCACATCAGCACATGGGAGTTCTACGTACATTGGTCAAGAGAGCTTATGCCATTTCTGATTCAGAAAATTTGACACATCTCAATGGATATACCGATCACCAAATTTATCGTGCTTTTCAGTTTGGACCATCAGATGAAACAGTGCCGGATACCAGTGAATCAGTTTTTTTTCCCCAAGACTAGAGCCCTGTTTGGATCTGTCGAAGATCATTTGAGACTGAGAAAGCCTGGAGTTTAATTCCCTGTCATTGTGGAAAGGCCAATATTGGACAGACTATTCGCGCAGTTCATGACCAACGTGTGGAACATCAGTGTCACATACATTTTCTCCAGCCTGAAAAATCTGCCATTGCCGAACATTGTCTCAACAAAGGGCATAATATGTCATTTAAAGAGACGCAAATTGTTGCTCCAGCTTCACATTACTGGGATTGTGTGCTCAAGGTATCCATCGAAATACGATTATCCAATGACATTATTAATAGAGATAGAGGTTTTCCTTTAAGCAAGATATGGAACCCTATTATCTGACATAAAATGACAATGGTCTGGTTTTCGACCTGCTACATTTTAATTTGTGATTTATCACTTTCGCCAGTTTCTACCGCTGGCAGCGCTGCAATTTTTCACTTCACTGGGGGCAGCTCTTCTGCTTCTCGCACAGGCGCAGTGGCCTGAACCCGGGGTATAAAGGAGCCGCCATTTCTGATGTTCATTCAGTTCCGGTGTGATTATGTCTCAGCGATCGCAACTGAAGATGGTGGCCAGATGGATTGCCAAAATATCGTGTCTTGAAGACAATCGTATCCGGCAGCACACCCGTGAAGTGCTTAATCATATAAGACACTGGGAAAATGTATGGGATCACAACTGACTGACGTACCTACCTGGTGCACATGCCAAGAAACATACAAAAATGCAACAATGCAAACACCTTCTGAATAGACAAAACAGAAAGAGTTTTATGGCACTGCTGGCTGGGATACTGCAAGGGTTAAGTTCATATGTAAGAATAAAATGAGATACAAGAAGATCAAAGACTGTCGTATGCCACAAGTATCTGAGGCAGTGTAGTTAAGATGTCCATTAAAATAAATCTGTCAGGAAACTGAGCAAACAAAAATAAAGACTTAAACTAAGCCTGACAGGGTCTACTTCTCATTTGATTAAGATTTTGGTGTCTATCTGATCTAAATGAATCTAAAGCTTCAAGGGGATACATCTCCTACAAAATTCAGTGTTTTCATCTGAAAAAAGGATGTTCATAAGACAGTATAGTATGTACAGGGAGTCAAATTCACATATTAACAGTAGTGTAACACCAACTACAACTCATTGTCTGGTTAGAGTTCAGGCAGTGAGCATTCATCTACATCTATACTTAGGCAAAACACTGTGACATGCAATGGTGTACTTGCAACTGCCCCAGTTACTGGGGCTTCTTCCTGTTCCATGTTTGACAGCA
Source organism: Schistocerca americana (assembly GCF_021461395.2). Classification (NCBI taxonomy): domain Eukaryota; kingdom Metazoa; phylum Arthropoda; class Insecta; order Orthoptera; family Acrididae; genus Schistocerca; species Schistocerca americana. The sequence continues at coordinate 1,078,042,349 of NC_060119.1, read as the reverse complement.
AACCACTGTGATGTTCATGGTAGAGGACACTTCCTATTGTACCAGTATTAGGGTATTAGGACTCCTTCTTGTTCCATGGCTGACAGCACCTGACAAAGATAATTAGTCACTTTTTGTGTGTGCAAATGGGATCACCCTGTGGAAACATATTGCCTGAAACAAAGTATGTTTGTGGCCTATGATATTAAATAAGAATTATAAATTTTCGTTTTGCACTGCCTTCTGGTTGAAGCCTATACATTACAAAATAATACAGAGAAGGTTTCATATACAGTTTTAACTATTCTCTTGTTAATATTATATTTCATTAGCAATTAGAATTTCACCCTATGTAAATAAAGTTCTTCAAATATTTTTTTTTATTCTTTGTGCAGAAGAAAAACAATAAGCTACTTACTGACCAGTTGTAAATGTAATTTCTGTTTCGTACTGAAGTTGTAACTCTAGCTGAAATCCACTCTTAATTCTTTATTTAATGTTACAGGAAAAAATGTCGTCAACGAATGATGAATGTCTGCATACTGCTAATTTTTTGACATGGAGAAAAATACAGCTGAGCAGAGCTAAACTCAAAGCATCAAGCAAAACTTCTGCTCTTTTGTCAGGGTTTGCAATGGTGAGACAACAATTTTTCTTTGTGGTTAGGCTTATTGCCACAGTCTCGTGTATTTTGTTGAGATATATATAGTTTCTCAAAATTTAACCATATTAGTACTTCTAAAATTCAATGTCAAAAAAAGTATTGGGAAACCCTGCAGTGGAGGTACATGGGCACAAGTTTCCTAAATTCATTGCATATCTGATGCAAGTATAAACATGTGGTAATACAAAGGGAAAACCATTGTTACAGTTAAATAATTTTCTGTTTAAAATTGTCAGCCTTTTCAGTTATTTTGCATCTGGTTGAATCTTTCACTAAAATAAAAAACAAACAATGTGAGATGTGTTACAATTTTATAACTGACACTTTTATTTTTCAGGTGGCAATGGTTGAACTTCAACTGGATGAAAAGACACCTAAAAATTTGCTGATTGTTTTTACTGTGTGCACAACACTCCTTGTATCTGTTCATTTGTTGGCCCTTATGATTAGCACATGCATTCTTCCTCATATTGAAACCATCTGTAGCAGTGACATCAAGTCCACAACTATAGTTCAAGAATCTCCACATGAACGCCTTCATTGGTACATTGAAATAGCATGGTTTTTTTCTACTCTCTTGGGTTTGCTCCTCTTCCTATGTGAAGTGGCTATTATTTGTTGGGTAAAATTTTATCTGTTATCTACAGCAGCAGCTTGGACAACTTCAATTATTATGATACCAGTAATGATTATTTTTGTTGCGTTTGCAGTTCATTTTTACCATACACTTGTTATGCACAAATATGAGGTAACAGTATCTGGCATCAGAGAATTAGAGCTACTGAAAGAGCAAATAGAAGCTAGTGATCCTGAGGGAAGAAGTGACAAAACAGGAATATATGGAGGGATACAGATTATATAATAATATGTGTAGCCTAGAGCAAATGCCCATCATTTTCAAAATGGGAAATGAAGCAAATATTGCTAAAAAAATAGTACCTGTCATAAAATCAGGTAAAAAGTCTTATAAGTTATATATTGTAAATTACATGACACAACTAATATGGTGCATTATTTTATTATAGTGACAGCACTGGAATGTAATAAAAATCCTATGTAATTGTGAAAATAAAGAAATGTAATGGCAGTTATAACAAAATTTCATTTCAAACACTTTTATACAGTCAATTGTTTAGAACTTCCAAATTTAATTCCCTTACACATCTAGTTCTTCACAGGTATTCTTTTATTCCACAGGTAAAATTGTATGTTGCAACAGAGACAGTGAGCTACACAATTATTTCAAAAACAGTTCCACATTTTGAAACTAGTTTTTTGGCAAATGATGGTATGCAGATGGCACATAATTTTGTTTCATGGTTAATACTTGTAACTCTTACAATAATGAAAAATAAACAAGTAAATATATGTAATTGAGTCGAATACCTTTTGTAATAGCATTTAAAAGCTCTTAAAATGACAGTGTCGCTGTTTTACTGAACTTATTGTAGAGGTATGTGAGAAATATAATGAAATTGAGAGGCATTTTCATTAAATTTTCCACTATTAAAAGTGTTGTAAAACTGGAAATTCTTTTAAAAAAGGTAGTGAAAGATGAAGTGAACCTGACCAGAAATTACAACACAAAGAAAGCTCTAGTAGAATTTATGCTACAACTGTTGCACTAAATGATTAATGGTAATTATGAACATATGGGTGAATAATTAGTGTGGGAGTGACAAGTCGATAGTCGACAAGACACTGAGAGATTCTCTTTACGAGCGGGGTTCTTTGGAGGACACGGGAGTGTTCGTTTTTCCCGCGTTAACGTATGTATCAAGTGTGTTTGTGCGGTACAATAAAGGTGGTCGTTCACAGTATAAATTTCACACAAGTGTTTTTCTTTATGTAGTGAAATTACCCCTACATAAGTGGTGACCCCGTAACTAAGCAGTGTGACAGTAGGCAAGTTTCTTGAGATATTTTCTGCTACGTCTCGTATCGACATGTCGTCTGCACAGAACCTCTTCCGCGACATCGACGGCGTCATCCAAAACATCAAAAAGGAGCTCGACACGATGCAGCAAAACCCTCAGTTCACAGTGCCACGGACGCCTACATCTCAAACCGACTTCGCCCACGACGTTACGTTTCCAACTGCGCCGCGTGTGCCGGCGGGTCCCGCGCCGCCGCCACAGGACATTGCCTCGCACAACCAGCGCGCAGGACACGCCGATATCAGACCCAAAGTGCTCCCGTTTTCATCACCCGCGTCGGTACCGCTCCCACGAGTTTCGCACTTTCCGTTTGCCAGTGATCGTGGGCCACCCACGTCGTGGTTACAAATTCGACCCCCACCTTTCGTTCCCGAGCGTCCGGAAATTTGGTTCGCTATTATGGAGAACATTTTCGTGCAGCAACAAATAGTCAACGATTTTGAACAGTTCACGCTAGTGATATGCAACCTGGACCAACATGCGTCGTCAGTGGTATCGGATATAATTATGCAACCCCCACCACAACAAGCCTACGCTACTCTCAAGACGGCTTTAATTTCGCGTTGTACAAAACCTGTGGATCAGCGGATATTACAGCTCCTGTACCGCGAGAAACGCGGTGACAGGTCGCCTTCAGACTTTTACCGGCATTTACGTGCTATGGTGGACCCTTCCGTGTTCTCAGACACATTACTTTTGCACACATGGCAACAGCAGTTACCTCCGCAGGTGGGCTTAACCTTAATTGCTTACGAGGGCCGGCCATTATGCGAGTTGCTGCAGGTAGCCGATAGAGCGCACTCCCTGTTCGACTCGCGTGCCACAGTGGCCGCCGCCGCAACCACCTCGGCCAACGACACCAGCCGAGCACGGCCGGAGCTGGTCGACGCGGCGCCTCCTGCTTGTGCTGCCACGAGCGCCGGACGCGACCGAAGATTTCCGATCTCTCCGCGCTGCCATCGATCAGCTGACCGCCCAGCTGCAGCGGCTAGAGCCACACGATGTTGCGGCGGCTGACACACACACGCGTCGTCGCCAGCCGACGCGACCGCCGCGTCACGCAAACAATGGCACCGGTTATTGCTGGTTCCACCAGCGCTTCGGCGCGCAAGCTACGAAGTGTAAGACACCGTGCTCGCACCCAAACGCATCCCATGGCCTGCTTTAGGCGCAGCCGACCGTGACAACAAGCAACTGCGCCTAAACTCACAGACACATGGAAGGGGAACGCCCCCATCTCAGCACGAGCCTACGTTATGTGGATCGACTTCTCCCACACCTGTAAGGTACGCTGCTTCACAAAGACTTTTCGTTCCTGATCGCTCTACAGGATGGATGTTCTTGGTTGACACCGGCTCAGATGTCAGCACTCTGCCTGTAAATTTCTTCCCTTCAGACAAACGCACTGAAGAGACCACTTTGAAAGCAGTCAACGACTCAGTCATCCACACATATGGACAGAAAACACTGCCAGTGGACATTGGGCTACCAGAAGAATGCAACTGGACCTTCGTTATGGCCGATATCGACCAACTATACTAGGTGCTGATTTCCTGGCAAAACATGCATTGTCCGTGGATTTACACAAGTCACAACTCGTCCATTCTGTCAATGGATTTGTTATTCCGGGAATACAAGGACGTCCGACTTCTCATGCATGCCAAAGGGTAGATAACCTCAGTGCACCCACCTGGGAGGACACCATAGCAACGAAGGAAGCTGACTGGCACATGGCTCAAACGACATCAAAACGGTTAACGACACAACAACAGGCTCCTGCTGTTTCAACCACAAAGGCGACACCCTAACCACAACAGGGAACAAGAAAGAGCAGGGCGAAGCATGAGACGGTGCACCACATCCGTACAACTCCAGGCCCACCAGTCTCCTCACGTGTTCGCAGGCTTGCACCTGATCGCTTGCGGGGAACCAAGGCCATTTTCAACGAGATGCTACAGGAAGGAACTATACAGCCATCCAACAGTCCGTGGTCCTCCCCTCTGCATCTCGCCCGTAAAAAGAATGGGTCATGGCGCCCGTGCGGTGATTATCGAGCTTTGAACGCCCGAACTGTTCCAGACAGATACCCTGTGCCACATATACAGGATTTCACCCATTCACTGGCCGGGGCATCCATATTCAGTGTTTTGGATTGCCGTAAAGCTTATAATCAGATCCCAATGGCAGAGCAGGTCATACCAAAGACTGCAGCGACAACCCCATTCGGGCTGTTTGAATTTTTGGTGATGCCATTTGGGCTGAAAAATGCGGCGCAGACATGGCAACGGTTCCTAGACAGCATACTAAGAGGACTACCATATTGTTTCGCCTATTTAGACGATATTCTGGTGTTTTCGGAGAATGTTTCTGACCATCAGAAACACGTAAGCGAGGTGCAAAGCAGGCTTAGTGCTCATGGAATTACACTTAACAAGGACAAGTGCGTGTTTGGGGAACCCGTTGTAACCTTCCTGGGTTATAAAGTGTCAGCTCAGGGCATTTTCCCACTGCCAGAGAAGCTGGAGTTGTTGCGTACCCTACCACGGCCTCAAACCTACCACGATCTCCGACGGTTCCTAGGGATGATAAATTTCTATCGTCGCCACCTCCCCGGAACAGCAGCAATCCAGACGCCACTGAACAATGCCTTGGCCGGACACAACAAAATTGGCAAGCGCCCACTCCCATGGACACCCGAGATGGACTCGGCTTTCAAGGCACTGCAAAACAGCCTTCACAACGCAGTGGGGCTTGCACACCCTGCACGAGGAGCTCAGCTAGCCATAGTAGTGGACGCAAGCCAAGTCGCAATCGGGGCAGCACTGCACCAGAGAGTGAAGGGTCATTGGCAGCCACTAAGTTTCTTCTCACAAAAACTACAGATGAGTCAAACTCGTTGGAGTGCATATGACAGGGAACTCCTCGCAATGTATGAAAGCGTCAGGCACTTCCGCCCCTTAGTTGAGGGCAGGCAATTCACCATATACACCGACCACAAACCTCTCGTGGCAGCTTTCTACAAAGTCAGTGATTCATGTTCCCCCCGCCAGGCCCGCCATATAGAGTTTATATGCCAGTTTTCAACAGACGTGCGTCACATCCATGGTGCCGAAAACATTGTGGCAGACTATTTCTCACGTATTAATGGGATAAGTCCAATGTTAGATTATTTTGAATTGGCAAGGGCTCAGGCTTCAGATACGCAGCTGCAATCCTTGTTGGTGGACCCGTCCACTGGCCTACGTTTACAACTCGTGGACGTCCCCTGCAGCCCATGTAAGGTATGGTGCGACACCTCCACGGTTAGACCACGCCCATACATCACCCCCCAGTTCCGACGAAAGGTATTCGACAGCACTCACAACCTGGCAGACCCGGGAACCAATGCCTCAGTGAAATTAGTGACGGACCGTTTTGTGTGGCCTTCAATCAAGAAAGATACATGGGAGTGGGCCCGCAGCTGCTATCAGTGTCAACGTAGCAAAGTGGGACGCCATGTTCACGCTCCAGTAGGACAATTCCCAAACCCAACGGCACGTTTTGGGCATGTACACATTGACTTGGTTGGACCCCTCCCCCCTTCAGAAGGTTACAGGTACTTGTTTACGGCAGTGGATCGTTGCACGCGGTGGGCAGAGGCTACACCAATCAGGGACATTTCTGCAGAGACTACTGCACGTGTATTCTTGGATGGCTCGTTTTGGGTGCCCATTTTTCGTTACCACCGACCAAGGACGCCAGTTCGAGTCAACACTGTTCCAACAACTGTCAAAACTCTGTGGTTTCCAACGAAACCGTACTACTAGCTACCACCCGGCCAGCAACGATTTGGTGGAAAGGTGGCACCGGACCTTAAAGGCTGCTCTGATGTGCCACGAGGACTCATGGACTCAAGCGTTGCCATTGGTTTTGTTGGGGTTACGGACCGCATTAAAAACAGACATCAATTGTTCCTCGGCAGAGTTGGTACATGGAGAACCACTCCGAGTTCCAGCAGAATTCCTTGCACCAGTTCCTCTCCCAGATGACACACAACTACCCCACCTCTTGCAACAAATGAGGAAGCAGGCAGAGACACTACGTGCAGCCCCGACGTCTCAGCACGGCACGCATCCAGTGTTCATACACAAGTCCCTCGATACTTGTTCCCACATCATGCTCCGCACAGACCTGGTACGTCATTCATTACAGCCACCGTACACTGGACCATACCAAGTGCTAGGACGGGACACACACACAATGGATATCCTCCTCCAGGAAAAGTCGACCAAAGTTTCCATTGAGCGAGTAAAACCCGCTTGGACAATGACAGCACCGACGACAGTCTCACAGACGACTTCAGACACAACTTGCAACGAACCCACACCTTCCGCAGAACCAGACAGCTGTGTCCCACATGAGCCCCACACCAGGGGGCCTAATGCAGCAACAGAATCAGCAAGCAGCACCCACACCCGCACTCGGGCAGGCCGAGAGGTGAAGTTTAAGTACCCCACCATACCGGGTGCTCCGCACTTCAGGGGGGGGGGGGGGGCTGTGTGGGAGTGACAAGTCGATAGTTGACAAGACACTGAGAGATTCTCTTTACGAGCGGGGTTCTTTGGAGGACACGGGAGTGTTCGTTTTTCCCGCGTTAACGTATGTATCAAGCGTGTTTGTGCGTACAATAAAGAAGTGGTCGTTCACAGTATAAATTCCACACAAGTGTTTTCCTTTATGTAGTGAAATTACCCCTACATTAGAATCCAGATTATCATCCAGTTATCAAATGAATGCAACTGGTCTCTCTTTTTTAAGTCACCAGTCTTTTGACTAGTTTGATGCTATCCATAAGCTATTTGTGTCATATGCCAATCTTGTAATTTCTACATAACTACTTCACACATCATCATCTATAAACTGTTGTCTGCATCTTCTGTTTTTCCCCTCTACTGCTCCTTCCAACACCAGACTAACTATTCCTGAATGCTGTAGCAGATGTCTCACTAACCTAGCCTTTCTTCCAGTGTGGTAAATATCTTTCACAGACTTCTATACTTAACTATTCTTTTTATTACTTCATTTCAAACCTTAATCTGTCCAGGTAATTTTTAACATTCTTCCATAGCACCACATATCAAATGCTTACAGTTTTGTCTTCACTGAATTTCCAATGGTCCACATTTTGCTTCGAGACATAAACTTACAGGAACTTCTTCCTCAGTTCCACATCTGTATCAACTTCAGCAGAACCCTCTACTGACAAAAGGTTTCTTTGCCTGTGCCAGTCTACTCTTGATCTATTTCTTCCTTTTGCTATCATATGTAATTTTGTTACCTAAACAGAATAATTCATTCACTTCTTCAGCTACCGTGTCAGTCCTAATTTTGATGTTAAGCAAGTAACTAGTCTCATTTCTTTCTCATTACGTCTATAAAGTTATGAGACCGAGTAGCTGGCCAATAGTTATGTCCAGGAGGTGAAATATTGTGCACTGCTGATAGACTTGTATAAAAATACACAGAAATATCTTAGCTTTTGGATTAAATATCTGATAATGTTTATATTTACCAGTAATTGCCGTTTTTGGTAATGTGATGATAATATTACACGGGTATCTGGTGGTAAGTCATGTGTTTCACCTCAAATTACCATCTAATTCCTACAACTCTCACAGATTTCTGTAACTTTAAAGGTACATCATTGATCCCTGCTGACTTGTTTGAGCCCGTATCATTCAGTGAATTCTCAAATTCTGACCACATTACTGGATCATCTTTTCTTCCAGATCAACTGCTTCCTCCTCTACTATAGCATTTTAGGAGAATTCATCTCCAGCATATAGATTGTTGATGTACTCCTTCCATCAATGTGTTCTTTCTTCTGCATTTAACCCTCAATCAGGCATGCCATTTTTTATAACGCGTGCTGGCGTGTGGCGTATTCATCCAAATTTAAAGAATAGCTGTCTTTATGTTACCCATGCAAATGTGTGTGAACAATATCACAGTTTAATCTTAGTTCAATTCAACAATGACAAAATAAATATTATGAGAAGGAACGTTGCTACTCACCACATAGTGGAGATGCTAGGTCGCAGATAGGCACAACAAAAATGCTCTCACAATTACACAACCACAGTGTGGTTTCAGTTGCCTGAGACTGCAGTCGTGTGTGTGAGTTGTGTGTGTGTGTGTGTGTGTGTGTGTGTGTGTGTGTGTGTGTGTGTGTTTGTGTGCGTATGTGTGTCTATTGTTGATGAAGGCCAATGGCCGAAAGCTTTAATTGTGCGAGTCTTTTTGTTGTGCCTATCTGCAACTCAGCATCTCCACTATACGGTGAGTAGCAACTTTCCTTCTCATAATATTCTTACATTCCATCCTGGATTTTCCACTGTTTGATTTAACGACAAAATGAACTTACATTATATGAGTTAAGCCACTGTTCAACTAAACAATAATAAAATAAACTTTCATTGTATCACTCTGTTGCCACATACAAAAGTTACCCCACTGCTTATTCAGGCAACTGCTTATTCAATTGCTAATTATCTTGTAGACTGTATCACTATGCAGCAAAAAAATAATACGAATATAAACATGACATGATATGTATATTCTTCCACGTTTGCTGTTGTCTCACTCTAGTTTCATAGTTTATTAGGCAGATAGGATTTAAATGAGATAGCAGCAAACACGAAAGAATACATGGAATAATTTTTACATTCTTCTACCTTTTCTTTTAATTTATTTACTGATTCAGAGGTTTTGGCACCAGTATTTATCTTTGTGTCTGCAAAGCATGCCTGTGTAGAATACCAAACCACACATTTCACGTGCCACCACAGGATAACTTCAGAGACTGAATCTCACCACTGTACGGCATCCTCCATACAGTCCAGATTTAGCACCATCTGACTTCCACCTGTTCCTGATAATGAAAGACAATCTGTGGGGACATCATTATGCTTCTGATGAAGAGGTTGAGAGAACTGAGAGACTGTGTTTGCGGAAACAGTGTCAACTTCCTCCATGACGACTTCAGCAAAGTTGTTCATTGTTGGCATAAATGTATCCAATTGGCTGGTGATTATGTGGAAAAGCAAATATTGGTAATTAAAGATCACATTCTAAGGATTATTTCTACATCTGACTTCTTAAAATATTCCCATCCAAACTTAATTAATGAAGGTGGAGGCATTAATTTTCATTCAACCCTTGTATCGTGGCCTACAGCATTCTACATATTTTTAACCTGTATGATATTTCAAAACACACACCAGGATATTGTACCTGACTGATAGCACCAAAGGCAACAATGTGTTTATGAATATGGCCAATGACAAAAGGGGGGAAAACAGGCCACATTGCACCTTTCTGTAGGTTACAATTGTACTACCGAATGTGGCAAATGGTTGCAGTGATTCTGCATATGTTTCAGAGGATTAAACTATACAAACAAGAATCATGGTGTGTACTGTGAATGTAGCCTGTAACAAGTACTTCAGTACTGTATCAAAAAATTGATGACACATATGTGTTTACTTTGGCAAACTAATTATTCCACAGTCCAACAAGACAGTGTACTGCCTCATTTCCTGGAATAAAAAATGTTTCTACACAATACAACACAGATCATTTCTGCCATGACCTGCTCATTGTTTGGTACCTCAAAAACATATCAAATATTTCTCTGTTTTAATGACTAGACGTAAAGACATTCCTTCAAATAGGTATGAGATTCTGGAATACCAGATTTTTTACAAATACAAATGTTTTATTCCACCACTGAGCATATTTACATGCAATTGGTGTTGTCAGTGTTTACACAATAATAATAATAATATAAACTTTGACATTGCAAATGTTATTAACTACAATATAATAATCCAGGATGGATGCAATACATATTTGTGCAAATGTAAATAACAAGAAGTTTCCAAATAGATCAATTACAAGATAAATGAACTACATAGTTCAGTAAATGACAAATAAATAATGAAACTGATAATTAATAATAAGTACATGAACCAGTAATAAAATAGTTGCACAGTATGACATATGTATAGTTTACAGTTTGTCTTATAGTTCATTCTCATAAGGAAAATGGGTCATTTGTCACATACTCAAGGAACTCTTAAACAGAGTAAATTACTTTATTTTTGATCAACCTCAAAAGACTAGTTTTAAATTTATTTACTGGCACTGTGCAGGCATTTTCAGGTAATTTGTTGAAGTAGACAGGATCAAGATATATTCACTATTCATTCTTTGGTACTTTTATTCCTGCTCTTGAATTGGTAGAAATCACAAAATTTTAGACAGACATGTAAGCCCTGCAATTGCCTCAGCTTGTGCCAATTATATAACAACACATTAGCAACTACAATGGCACACTGCACTTTATCTACTGTGCTGTGTTTCAAGTGAAGAAGAATGTTAGGAACAGTTCAGCCATGAGGCTCACCTCAGAAAAAAAAAAAAAAAAAAAAAAAAAAAAACTTTTTCAACTGAATGAAACATTGAAATGGTAATTACCTATTAATCACAGCCAATGGTACATCTTCAATATGAAGCAAAGCAAACAGACACTAATAGTCTTGTTGGTACCACTAATTAGCTCTTGTAACATCTGTTGGAGATATCTTCACTGTCTTGATATCTTTTGAGAAACAGCAGAAAAAAGGCAATGTTAATGGCTGTGCTACTCTGAAACTATGATCTTTGATTTGCAATGGATGTTGCACAAATTTCTTAAATTCCTTCTTGGTGTTTCTTTACACTCTCTAGCAGTTTACTGCCTATTAATTCAGAAAATCAAGTAAATACCTGGGTTATGGGAATAAAGAACTAAACAGTAGTATAGTAATAGAATACTAGTAAAATAAACTGCATTTTACAATACAATGACAATTTTGAAACCCATATTTACCATACGATAGAAAGTAATTTTATGTATTTGCTTTAAAAGTACATGGTAAAATTATAAATCAAAATCATTTCCAAAATACTTGTAACATTTTTGCAACACAAAATCTGACTGTAAACAATGTCTTTATCTCCTTCCGGAGGAAGAAAAAATAATTTTTTTTGTGATGAAAATGTGTATGTGTGTTATACCGTAGCTCTGGAATGCTTGGAACTACAAACTAATTGCACCATCTGACTATAACCCTTTCCTCATGTCCACTACAATCTCCATATTTAAATGTAGGCATAAGTATGAATATGTATAGGAAGATGAATTTCTCAGAACATGAAAACAATGGAAAACATTTCTAAAATATTGTGAAGCTCTACAGTGTTTTGTTTGCTATATTCAACTAACTTATCTTAAAAATCATCAAGACTATCACCAATCAGCAAACTAATAACCAAGAATTTAGTATTAATGCCAATACTGTTTGTGTTTTTTATTGTTTTTACATCACTTCACTAACATTTCCATCCCCAGGGTCATCTTATGCTGACAGTATTTTCTGTTTCTCTTTTTTCTTCAGTAAGAAAATGATATCTGTTAAATAAGTAGACCATGGAAAATATTAAGAAACATTGGTGTTAAAACCATTACTTTTCCTACTATAGGCGTGTAGAGAAAAGTAATAAAATCTTTTGCTGGGTTCATGGAGAGAGCCATAATCTCTCCTACAAATGAGACAATGACTCTATGAAGATGTAAGTACAATTTATAAACAGGCATTACTATTGATAATCTGCATTATGTGTACATGGGAACTGAATAATCCAAGTTAACTTCATAATCAAGGAATGGACAAATATACAAGGTGGTTGTATACTAGATTGTGGTGACACCAGTAAGCCCCAAATTCTTTAGACAATTGAACTCTCTAAGTACAAAACAACTTTGAACACCTGATTACTTTCCAAATGACTTGATGAGTTAAATATTTGACATCAAGCATGTAAGTGAGAAAAAGTTTAAAGAAATGTTTGAAATTATTCTTGAAGTTTTTTTTTTTTTTTTTTTTTTTTAAAAAAAAGGTATGAAGTGGTTGAAATATGAAACAATAGATGAATATAGTCTGGCTAGCAAAAGCTAGTTTTTCATGCATCTCAATGTTTATGATGTCATATCTCCAGAACTGTGTGCCATACAATGATATAATTTTGCAGGAACACTCAATAGAATATGTGGGAACTGTCTACAAATTGTTTGAATAGAATTCATTTTTCTTTATTAATTTTTGAGTTCATTGGATCCTTGATGGCAATGGCCTTGCCACAGTGGATACGTTGGTTTCCGTCAGATAAACGAAGTTAAGCACTGTTGGGCGTGGCTGGCAGTTGGAGGGTGACTATCTGGGACACCATGCGCTGCTGCCATTTTTTGGGGTGCACTCAGCCTCGTGATGCTGATTGAGGAGCTACTTGACCGAATAGTAGTGGCTCCGGTCACAGAAAACCATCATAATGACCGGGAGAGCAGTGTGTTGACCACACGCCCCTCCTATCCGCACCCTCAGCTGAGGATTACACAATGGTCGGATGGTCCCAATGGGCTACTTGTGGCCTGAAGACAGAGTGCTATGGATCCTTGATGCAAGTGTACTACTAGGATGTAGAACATGTAAGATTATTACAGTAATAACCATATGTAAATGGTCATGAAGCCTAGAATATAAATCATATGTAAACAGTACATGAGGTTCACATGTTCGCACGCCACAGATTACTGTAGTAATGATGGTTACACAAACAAATTATAAGGCTTACATTCGACTTCATATAAGAAGAAATCTGCTAACAATTGACATACCAGTGCTACATTGTCATTTCTTATAGAAATGCTTAAAATTAAGCATATTTCACTAATAATCACACATTATCAAAGACCTCCTGTAAAGAACTGAATGAACTATTCAAAAGATAAAGTTTAGCTGTTGTTTGAATTTATTCTTATACCCAATGACTGGTTACCATGAACTGGAAGTTTATTGTGTACTTTTATGTTTGAATAAAGTACTCCTTTCTGTAAAATGTTGAGGTTTGTTATATCTTTGTGAAGATCACGCTTACTTTTTGTGTCATGATCATGACATTCACCATTAATCTGTAAACTATATGATTGCCCATCAAAAAGCACATTAATGGAAAAATGTTCTGGCATGGCATGATGAGGCTCCCCAGTTGTTTGAATAAATTTCTGCAAAGACCATCTAGGGTGCACTCTACCAATAATTCTGATGACTCTTCTGTACAGTAAAGACTTTATTTGCTCATGATTTGTTGCCCCAGAAAATAATCCCATATGTCATAAGTGAATGGAAATATCTAAAACTTTGATTGTTTCCAAAGTCACAAACAGGTGAAAATGAGGGAATGGCAAATGTTGCTGAATTCAATCTTTTACATAGGTTGATGATGTGTAAGTGGCCAGTTTAGAGTGTTGCTAATGTGCAATCCCAGGAATTTGGAAGACTCAGCTCTCAATATTTCTCTGTCACCACATTTTATTTCAATATTTTCCAGTTTTTTGTTTGCTGTGGGAAAATGAATGAATTGATTCTTGATGACATTGAGGGACAGACCATTTGAAGTGACCCAATCTAGAGTTTCTTTGAATAGAGTGGTGGCAGATTTCTCTAGACTTCACTTTGCGGTTGTGTCATCTACAAAAGTGTGCTTTTTGTGTTATACACCAAAGCATATCATTGTCAAAAATTGGGAAAAATAAGGGACCAAGCACAAAGTACTGTGGTACTCCACATTTCACTGTGTCCTAGTCAGAGCAGGCAGGTACCACTGCAGATTTATTCAATACTACCTTCTGCCTTCTGTGATCTAGAATGATTCAAGCCACATGCCTACCTTACCACATAAGCCATAGTGCTCAGCCTTTGGAAGTAGAATTTTGTGATCCACACATCAAATGCTTTAGATGTATCACAAACAATTCCAGCTGATTACATTTTATCACAGTGTATACGTGGACAAGAAGAAATAATCCCAGATTTTTCTGCGGATTTCCCAGTTAAAAATACACTTTTTCCTGGGTAAAAATACTCTTTTTCCTGGATCAAAATACACTTTTTTGGTATTAAGTAACAGCATACTTTCCCTTATAGCTATGAAACTTATCAATCCTATGAATGGCGGAGGTTTTATACACTGGCACAGAACTTGCCAGTGATTTAGGAAACAAAATACAGCAAAAAACATGTTTTGGAAAGCTCTTTGACACGCAGCAACATGTACACTTTATATTTTCTTATTACGAAAGTATAAATATGAATTCTGCCAAATAGAGCACATTGGGTTCCAAAGCACTGAAGTCAAGATTGTGATGCACTTTTGTTAGCCAATCACAGCTCATGTCATATGATGTAATCATAATGTGAACATACAAATAGGAAAAGTTGATGGTTTAAATTAATATACGTATATTATAGCTACAAGCAAAGCTAAGCTTTCACATACAATATTGATCTTTGTTGTGTGTGTTACCCTTTCAGATACATGAAATACAAATGCGCCAGTAAAATTTTAAATCACATAAATGGCTGATCTTCCTGGGCTGAAACTTTTCTAGGTAACTGGTCCTCAAAGTTTTGAATGAGAGTTAAATGCTATGCAATATAAGAAATTCATCACACATTCTCACGCGTAACATAATTCTTCTTATGTAAAAGGATTTGCTGAGAATGGCAGATAACAGGCATTATTGTGCATGCACAACTATGACGATGTATGAAGCCTGTGCTTGGTGTTTGCTCTACTCAATACCTTTTGTTGGTCGCATTTCTGTTTGGAACACTTCCAGGTAGAATTTCCAATAAGGTTTACATGCACACAGCATTGCAAAAATCCAGTAGGAAGGAATACAAATTTCTTGCAAAAATAAAAAAGCAGTTGTTGGTATATGCCAGAATTAAGAACAATAAGTTTTTCATGACATTCTCAAGGTTATCTGTGAAACCAAAAAACTGTATAACTGGCAGTTTCTATTCTATGACAGGAGTAAATACAACACCATGTGGGGAGTTACAATGATAACACGGTGTGCTGCCAGTCTGTAATTTACCAAACAATGGTGTTCTGTAAATTTAAGATTTAAACAACACAAATTAAGAAATGACGTCAAGCCTACAGGAGATACCACACAAGTGTTGAAACATCTGGTTCAACAAACTGCTGAAAGACTCTTGTGTGCATAATGGAAATGCCTTCAAAAAACTTAAGTTATTCCTGACAAAGAAATGTTTATTCTCACTTTCTGAATTTTCAGCTGAAAACATGTGATCTAAAAGTTTTTATCAGACATTAGTCGTATTTTAACTATATACCTACTTTTGAAGCTTTTCTGTGCTTGTATTGCAATTTTGTTAATTTATGTCAACTATCAATTTCGTTTGCATTTTAAAAGAAATTCTTAAAATGATGTGAAACAACAATGAGGTTAGCAAAAGTCATCACATTTGTTGTCTCTGCAAATAAATAAATAATTAAAATATCTCGTGATCAAAAAACATTGTGTTTGTGTTTCACGGAAGGCAAATTTGTAAAATTCTGCTAAAGTTGTCAAAATATTTTAAATGAAACATTACATTCAATACTTCTGACCAAATCTGCAAGCTTAAACATCTTGACATGAACATTTACATATGTCTGTTACACATGCAGCATTAAGAGATGTTACATTATGTCATAAAAGAAACATCAGAATAATCCAAGAGCATCGGAATTTTGTTGACCATACTAAAATGCATAATTCAGGTTGAAGCGCACGTTTGTATGTCCAGATTTGCAATGAAGCAGACTCCTACCTGGTAGTAAGCTTTTCAGTGTGGTTTTTGGGCTGCCAATGTTGCTGAAATACCAGAAACTTAAATGGTAGCCCTCGTCCCTGTTGACGAGACTGTCATGTGATCTTATTTCGACTGATTCCTTGATGATGCTCTCGGAATGGCAGAACACAGCCTTGATGTTAGACACACCATTTGAAGAAACGAAAATGCTTTGTGGAGCCAGTGGCTTCTGGGAGAGCATCATCAAGGAATCAGTCGAAATGAAATTACATGACAATCTCGTCAACAGGGACGAGGGCTATCATTTAAGTTCAGCATGGAACCCTTCAATGGCAGCTATACGACAGGACCGTGCTCAGCTGCTAACGCCCCGCGATTCTAAGCTAGACTAATGTGGCAGGAGGCGGCTGCGCTGCAGAGTTGTTGGATCATCTTGGATTGCCCAGTATGAAAGACAGAAGTACAAGCCTTGCGGCTATGCCTTCAATAACAACATATATTGGAAATAAAACATTGGCTTTTTGGTAGGCTTATTTTTTTTCCTGCATTAAAATGATTTCAAGACACTGGCTAGATGTCCCCCCCCCCCCCTCCCCCCATTTGCTGACACATTCACACGTACATACATTGCACACATTTATACCTCTTACAGTAAACACATATCATTCATTGGAAACTGGTGTGGCAGGTGGAGTGCCCTTTTCAGAGCATGGTTTTGAATTCTTTGCAGTCGCTGTATGTGGGTTGGCGCAGCATTGCCCCACACAACAGCAGCATAGTCTAGGATTGGCCGGACCAATGTAAGGAACATATCACCCCCAGTCTTGATGGTAGTATTGATGATGGATTTAGTAGTGGGTAAAGCACTACCATTGTTCTCCTGGCTTTCTCTCGTATGTTTTCTGTATGAGCGCACCATGTCAGATGCCTGTCAAGCATCACACCCAGGTATTTCGCGGTTTTTGACCATGTGACTGGAGTGCCCCTTATCTCGATGGGCTGGATGTTTGGTGGAAAATGTCTTCTGCAAATAGCTATTGCCTGCATCTTCATGGCTTTGAAAGACAATCACCATTTTGACGCCCATTCACTCAGCGTATTACAGGCTTGTTGCAGTCTTGCCTGGAGGTGTGCACCATTCATCTTCGGGAGTAGATGGCCGTATCATCGGCATATAGAGACAGGTATGTTCTGGCTGTCGATGGTAGGTTAGATGTGTATAACAGTGGTCCCAATACACTGCCCTGAGGTACTCCTGCTTTGATGAGTCTGGTGGACGATGTACCATCTTGAGTGCGGACATGAAATGTCCAGTTTTTGAGGCAGCTTTTCAGGAGTGTCGCGTGTGTCACGGGGACCCCCCTATCTAGAAGTTTATACAGGAGGCCCTCATGCCACACGAAATCAAAAGCACATGAGACATCCAGGAACACAGCCCTGAAGAATTCCTTCCTTTCCATGGCGCTGAATGCTTCCTCAATTAGGTGTAGTAGCTGCTGGGTGGTGGAGTGGCCTCGGCAAAAGCCAAACTGGACGTCTGGTATCAGGTGCTCTGCTTCCACATGTTGCTGAAGTCTCTTTATATACAGACGTTCAAAGAGTTTTGATACAGCAGGTAAGAGACTGACTGGTCTGTAGCTTGCTGGCAATCGAGGGTCCTTTCCTCTCTTCAATATGGTGACGACCCCAGCATGTTTCCATGTGAGGGGGGAAGACGCCTGTTGCCAATATCTCATTGCAAGCCGCCACTATTAGTGGTGCTGCGGTGGGTGGTAGTTGCTTGAGAAGCTCATTTGTTAGGTCTGGTCCTCCTGCTTTTTTTTTCCATTTAGTTCTTCGAGCTGTTTTGTTACTTCTGCTGTGGAAATCGGTTGGATGTGGTTGTCTTCAACTTGGCTGGCGAGGAATCTTGGAAGGTGCTCGTTAACTAGGACAATGTGGGCTGCGTCAGAAGGGTCGTTCATCGGAGAGAAATTTTTTGCAAATGCATCTGCCAGGGCATTAGCTTTGGCATCTGGTTTGCTGACAATATTGTTGCCCACGTTTAGTGGAGGTAACTTCTGTCCCTTCCAGGCTGATTGTTCTTGTTGCTGTAGCAGCACAATCTTACCTGCTCAAACTTGGTTCTTGTGTTTTTCTACTGGTACCCTTATTTCTCATTGCATTCAGTTTACTCGGCACTTTGTGACTGGGTTGTGCATTGCCTGCCATTCTCTGAATGCACGGTTTTTTCTCTGATGGCTGCTGTAATGGGTGGAGGCAGTTGGTGAGTTTTTGGCTGTGTATGTCGTCTCAGTGGTGTGGCTTCTGTTGCAGTGTCCAGTGCTTTGGATCTTATGTATAGAAGTGTGGCTTCTGCTCCTGCTCTCTCTGGGTCTGGTGTGTCCGGAAAGTCTCTTTCGAGCAGTTGGTGGTATGTTTCCCAGCTGATTCCTCAGATATCGAGGTGGTGTCTAGGCGGTTTATTGATGCGGACAAGGTTGGCATCAAAGATGACCGGTTCATGATCTGAGGTAAGAGCCCTTCTGGTGGTGGCAGTAACATCATTGGGGAATCCCTTAATGATGGATATATTCAGTACATCGCTCTGGCCTCTGCTTGGAAAGCATGTGGGGTCATATGGTCCCATGATGATGGCATGGTTTCTTTCTGCAGCTCATAGGAGACGGCATCCACTGATATTCGTGATGTGGCTATTCCAGTTGGTGTTTTTTGCATTAAGGTCACCTGCAACAAAAAGGTTTCCCTGTTGTGACAGTAACTCCTTGAAGTCTGCTTCTTCTAGATGGCCACGGGGGTGGGGGTGGGGCTGTAGACTGCAATGAATTGTATGCGGCCTCTTGATGTTTGCACTGCAAACACTGTGGCTTCTACTGTGGCTAGTGCTGGGAGTGGCAGTTGATGATGCACCAGGGAGTTTCTTACGTAGACTGCTGTTCCTCCACCAGCAGTTGGCTGGTCCGTCCGGAAACAGCTGTAGTTAGCGACTCGTACACGGATATCAGGTTTCAGGTGTGTCTCGGTGACAAGGCACACGTCGATTCTTTCATCTTGAAGGAATTGGCGAAACTTGCCTACTGGAGTGCAGATTCCATTGGCGTTCCACTTGCACACAGTTAGTCCAAATCTAGCTGCCATATTGGGTGTTAGAGGTTGGCTTTGGAATGGCCTGTAAGGCAACTTGAACTGCAGCAGAAATCTATTGTGTGCTGCTGGGGCGCAGCAATGGTCGAAGTGGGTGGAGCTGGACGATGGGGAATGAACTGAGCATGCCTGTGGTGGTGGGGGTTGGTTCTCTATATACCTGCAAGGAGGGCATTGGCCTTAGAAGATGGGGCAGTGTTGGTGTTGGTTGCTGCGACATTTGTGTTTCTTCTGCCAGCTGCAATAGCAGCATAGGTGAGACTCTGGTTTGTGGTTGCCTTTTCTCTGGTCCTGTAGGCTTTGATGACTTCACAACTGAGGTAACTGGCAGGGTGAGATCTGTTGCATCGGACACATGTGGGGGGATTGTCTTTATCCTTGGGGCATTCTTTGGAGGTATGTTCTTCGCTGCATTTCACAGATGGTGGGGCCACATTTGCCCCAAGGTTCCTCAATTGTGACGTCCATGTTCGCTATGGTCTTCAGTGTCAGCAATTTTTGATTGTCTGGTGTATTGGTAAGCACTACCATAAAGATGAGGAGTGCCTTTGTGTGTTTTAGGCGATTGTACTCTGGAGATTGACCTGGGGACAATTCCAATGGCTTCGAGTTATTCCCTCAGATCATCGCACAAGAAACTGAAGGGGAACCCTCAGATGCCTTTATTTATGGGTTTGTCAGGCGAATAGGTGTAGAATCCCCATAGCCTTTTTGAGATTTCCTCTGTGACTTTCATGAAATCTGCAGCAGTTCTGGTCTGAAGCTTGTAAAGATCTTTACCAGCTGTTCTGAAAGTGAAAGGGTTACTGGGAAGGCCCTTGATAGTTTGCAAGAGGATTTTGTACGCCTCCTTGAATTCTACGATCATGGGAGGAGGTTTCTGTGACTTTGTAGTAATGTGGGCAGTGGTGTCATTTTGGTCGGTTGGGTCGGCATCCACCGCCGTGAAAGAGTTATTTGTTGATTTCGGAGCAGTGCTCATGATCTTGTGGGCAGGAACTGTCTGGGTGGCTGAGATGAATCCCTCCTCATCTGGAATTGGGCGGGACTTTTTGTGTCGATTTTAGATAGCTGACGAGTTCAGAGTTGTCTCGTTCGTCTTTTTCCTCCTGGCAGGCCCAGGACGTTCTTCTGTTGGCTTGGAACACATGGTAGCAGTTGGCATTAAGCCAGTGAGAAGCTTCACGCTTTCATTTGGATCCAGTGTGGCATTGAGGGACGTTGAAATGCCTGCCTGATGCAGGTCAGTGACTCTCGTGGCGTTGCGTTCTTGCTTCTTCTCTGCAGCCTCGGACGAGTGAGATGCAATTCATGCATCATCCATAACGCCAATGGAAGTGTCAAAGTTCGGGCATAGAAGAAGGAAAGCTAGCCTTGGCCTCTGCAAGCGCGGGCTTGTCCCATGTGAAGGAGGCCCTGGCTTTTCGAAGTCCCCATCTATCAGGTGCGCAGTGTTTTATTCCTGAATAAAGCACTACGCAACCGAAAGAGTGCTGAAACGTGGCAAAGTTGCTTGCTGCGGGCTGTGCAGAGCAGAATGGCGCGTGCGTGTGGCGGCCCTCGAACAGTGGCAGGTGTCGGCGTTGACCGGCCCCACGCAGTCTCACCCCCCCCCCCCCCCCCTCCCCAGCGGCCTAGCACTGATAGGAGGGGTGGGAAGGGACAGCCACCGTGCGCCACTTGACCAGCTATATAAAGAGAACGACCCCGGGCTATCGACACTTCGCCAGAAGATGATGAGAATGACACCCATCGAAACATTGCGGATATTCGACGCAGCTACCCGGATAGAAGCCCGAGAAGATTTCATCAGCTGACTCATAAAGTTTTGAAATTATATGTAAAGTTCATTGGAAATTGCTATGGATTCTTATTCTCAACTACTGAATGAATAGTCTAAGTATTTGCACACCATTATTTATACTGCCTCAAGACAAACACACAGCTTCCAGTTGTACTACTTGCCTTATTGTGTCAAACTCTAAATATACAATTACACCTATCAATGAAGATAATAAACCAGAGCCATTTGTAGATGACTAAAATTATACTTCTTTAATCGTGAGTAATTTTGTGAAAGAAAACAATGATATTTATTGGGTTTACATAGTAGTAACTGGTAACAATAGTAAAACTTATCAGATACCCACTATTTATAATATGTTTACAAGAATGATAGTGTTTCAGCTACAATGACAAGATGTATCACAAGGTTAATACAAAAATTCTTGCCTTAAATCCCATAATATCTGACACAACTTAAAATTTATATCACACCACACAACAGTACCACAAATATTACTTACTGCATATCTCTTGCTTCAAAAAATTAAGAACACTTTAATTTATGTTTCTCTGACATACAAAAATGAACACCACTAAGACAAAATGTCATTCACTTATACATTTAAATCAAATGGATCTCCCCAATATTTATATTTGTTACCTACTTCTCACACATACAAAATAACTATGGCCCTTAGGAGCAACAATGGTCTTCACTCCGAGACATCATTAGTGTAATCAGAATCAAGTATGTTGCTTCATTTATGAAGTGTCCAAGACAATTAATGGCCTCTGTACCTTCACAGAACAGCTCCAGTGTGCAAGTGCTCCATCTGCTGCCACTTCTTCTATGTGTATTATTGTCTTACCATCACAGCTAACGTTTTTAAAGTAGGGACTCTTTCCAGCTCTGATACAAACTGTCAGATTCCTGCATACAGCACTGTAAGATAGACACAATTATAAATTAACAAATGACAAATGATTAGCTCCTGTTTAAGTGTTACATTCAATTGTTAATTTCATACCACTACAGGCTGACCATTTACACAACTGGCTTTGACATTAATCTTAACCTTTATATTTTTATTTTTTAAACTACATTTTACTCAATGTACAATCACAGACACACAAATACATGCACTAATACCTATCAAATCACACATGCAAAAGTTTACTTTAAGTTTGCAGTATTTTTTATCTGTTAGGCTCTTTATATCACTAGGGTAAGTGGTTAAAAATTTTTATGATGAAATACTTCACTCATTTCTATGCCACATGAAAGCTAAATGACAGACTCGTGCCATTTCTCTTTCTACTATTACATGTATTATTGCTACTGACATATAACTGAATGTTCATTACAAACTGTATATGAGAGTAAATGTACTGTGAAGTTGCAGTTAGAAGGCCTAACTATTTAAAGAATGAAATACCAGACGTTCTAAGGTCCAAACAAAATATTACCCCGTTAAAAAATTCTGTGAAATAAACACTCTCTCACTAAATGGAGAGTTACCCAACAAATGATGCTATAAGTATCAGTGAGCAACAAAATTAAGACACCATTTTGCATTTTCATCTCCAAAGTGTCCTCTTACTGATAATGCAAAAGTTGATTGACTTCGGTATTCAACAAGAACTTTAACCTGATTTCTAGAGGAGGTTCTTAGAAATATCAACATGCAAGATTTTATAAAATTCTGTTTCATTTATAGATTTTCTGATGTGTCATAGTAATTTGCAAGAAAACTATTTCAGCTTCTTATCAACATGATTGCACATAATTTATATGCAGTAAGAACAAGAGTGGACCTGACGATTTATCAATCTATGTGGTACATCTTGTAACACCACAGTTCGTTTTTACCATGGAGATCACTGACTGACTAACCACGAGACTGATTGAATAAAATTTACTGGTTGATTTTTAGTTTGATTTTTTCCTCAAGGGAAGCCATCTGACACCGTTGTACCATTACTTAATTTAATACTGACATGGCTTTAGTGACTTTTTGACTGAGTGCGAATAGTTTAATTACCTACATTCAGGTAATGAGATTGTTGAAATCACACACTCAAAACAACATGCAAAAAATGTCTTTCATCATTATAAATCTGGTAAGTACAAGATATACCATGCTATAAACTATTTAAGCTATTTAATTAATCAAATAATCTTACCAAAATGTTAATTACATTATTTTTACCCTCATTAGCCTATCTGATTATAAATTAATTCTGATTAAGCACTGCAAGTTGCCACAAAAGCTTAAAAAGCCTAAAAAATTCAAAGCAGAGGTATAAAGTTACATAAACATTGTTTGCACTTTTTATAGTAGGAGTACAATGTTACATGAACTTTGCTTACACTTGTCATGAGTGCCATTCTCAAATATATTTATGCATTTATATGTATCATAACTATGTACACATTTGTATCTATTTATGTGAATGTAGGCTTTCATGGTGTATACTGCTGATGAAATCTTCTCAGGCTTCCATCCGGGTAGCAGTGTCGAAAATCCGTGATGTTTCGATGAGTGTCATTCTCACCATCTTCTGGTGAAGTGTCGATGGACTGCAGTTGTCCTCTATATAAAGCTTGTCAGTGTCACGCGGTGGCCATCCTTCCCCACCCATCCTACCGGCGCAGCGGAG
This sequence comes from Schistocerca americana, assembly GCF_021461395.2. Taxonomy (NCBI): domain Eukaryota; kingdom Metazoa; phylum Arthropoda; class Insecta; order Orthoptera; family Acrididae; genus Schistocerca; species Schistocerca americana. The sequence goes on along the minus strand of NC_060119.1, from coordinate 1,078,018,434 downwards.
GGAGGGGGGGGAGGGGGGGGGGGGGGAGCCACGCAGGTCTGGGCAACACCGGGCGCCTGCTGCATTAGTCTACCTTAGAATCACGTAGCGTTAGCAGCTGAGCATGGTCCCGGCGTATAGCTGCTAATGCAGGGTTACACGCTGAACTTAAATGGTAGCCCTCATCCCTGTTGACGAGATTGTCACATAATCTTATTTTGACTGATTCCTTGATGACACTCTCCCAGAGGCCACTGGCTTGGCAAAGCATTTTCATTTCTTCAAGTTGGAAGGTGTGTCCCTCATCGAAACTGTGTTCTGACACGGCCGATTTGTCCTTGTGCCCCAGCCACATGCATCTAATGTGTTCCTGGCAGCGTTGCGAGGTGCGGTGTTGTGTTTGACCAATGTACTGGAGCCCACACTCGCACGGTATACTATATATACTGCGAACTTGTAGCTGCAATTTGTCCTTCACCGAGCCCAGTAACTTTCGTTTTTGGAGGTGGTCGAAAAATTGCTTTGATGTTGTTTTTCCCCATTATTCTCGCAATTTTGGCTTTCGGGGGCCCAATGTAGGGGGTAAGGGCGAGTTTCTTTTCCTCTTCCTCTTCTTTGTGGATGGCTGTGTCACTCTTTTTCTTCCTCAATGCACGTCTAATATGTGCTTTGCTGTAAACATTCTGACGAAACACATCCTTAAAGTGCTGCAGCTCAGCTGGAAGGCTGTTTTTGTCACAGAGCTCTTGCTCTGTGAACCAGCATCGTTAGAAAGGTGTGCCGCTGCACTGGGTGATGGCAGCTTGAAGCATGGAGATATAGGTCCATGTGGGTCTTATTTCTGTATACTGCATGTCCTAGCATGCCGTCTGCTTTTCTCCTTATAAGGATATCCAAAAATGGAAGACATCCATCTTGTTATAACTCCATTATGAACTGCATGTTTTTGTGAATGCTGTTCAGGTGTTTGTGGAATTCATTCAGGGCTTCTCTTCCATGTTCCCACACAATGAATGTGTCATCAACATAACAGAAGAAGTGTTTAGGTTTAAGACGTGCCGTTTCTATTGCCAACTTCTCAAAGTGCTCCATATAGAGATTGGCAATCCCTGGAGCAAGTGGTGAACCCATAGTTACCTCATCAACCTGTTCATAAAATTCTCCTTCGTATTTGAAATAGGTTGTGGTGAGCACATGTTCAAATAATTTTACTATCTTGGGCTCGAAATGATCTGCCAAGAGTACCAAGGCAACCTGAAGTGGTACATATGTAAGGAGGGATGTTACATCAAAGCTCACAATTAGATCTTCTTTCTGCAGCCGCATATGCTTCAGCGAGGTTACGAATTTGACCGAATTCTTCACCTGATGACTCCAGTGGCCCACTACAGGTTTTAGGAGCACGGTCAGATGCTTGGCTACTCCGTATGTAGTTGCATTAATGTTTCTCACTATAGGGTGAAGAGGCACCCCATCCTTGTGAACCTTGCACAGTCCATATAGCCGTGGAGGTGCTGGGACCCTGGGGATAGAGTCATCCCACATCTTCTTTAGTTAGATCCGATCAGTGTCCTCGTTATCTTCGGCGTTGGATCTTTCTTCAGCTTCTTGTAGGCTGAATCCTGCAGCAAAGTATTTATATACTGGTGACAATCGTCAGCAGGCAATAGAACTGTAGCATTTCGTTTGTCAGCAGAAAGGGCTATGAAGTTTTCATCATCTCTTAGTGCTTTCTGTTCTGTTAACATCATACTCGGTTTCGGAAGCCTGGATTTATCAATTACTCTGCATGTTTCATGCCCGATTTCTTCCGCTCTCTCTGTGGGCAGGCCACAGATAGCTTCTTCCACGCCAACGATAATGTCCTGTTTTGGTATTGTCTTCAGAATAGGAGTGAAATTCAACCCTTTGGACAGGGACGAGGTTGTAGCAGCATCAATTTCTTTTGGTGTCAGGTTGATAATTGTTCTGCATTCATTGATACCCTGTGTCCTGCTCAGAGCTCCCGACAGCCTCTTGAATTTTCCGTGTTGTCTTGCATTAGCTTACTGGCTTTTTACATTGCTGTCAGAAAATTAGCTGCAATCTACCCATTCCCAGACATATTTTGATAGAGTACCAGCAACAAGTAAGTGGCAGGCGAGTAGGGTCCTTGCATTCTTCCAATTTTCTTCGTGTGAAGCGAATGCGTTCTCTAACGATTGCCTCACTCGCTCGTCGCAAAATCTGGTCCACCTTCTTTGATGTAATTGGATGCTGCAATTCCACAAAATGTGGTACGACGCCCTTATCTCAACACCGTTGGAGAAAGGACAGTGTGTTGAGTAGCTTAGCCTTCCCGATACATTGTTTCTGCAGCTGTCTGAATCTGCAGAGCACTTTCTCAATGTAGAGGTGCTTCATATGTGAATGTAGGCTTTCCCGGTATATACTGCTGATGAAATCTTCACGGGCTTCCATCCAGGTAGCTGCATCGAAAATTTGCGACGTTTCAATGAGTGTCATTCTATCATCTTCTGTCGAAGTGTCAATGGACCGTGGCCATCTCCTATACATAGTTGGTCAACGGCACGCGGCAGCCGTCCCTCCCCACCCCTCCTACCAGCGCAGGGCCGGTGGTGGTGGTGGTGGGGGGAAGCCACGCATGGCCGGGCGATGCCGGCCACCTGCCGCGGTAGTCTAGCTTAGAATTGTGGAGCATTAGCAACTGAGCATGGTCCCAGCAGATAGCTGCTATTGCAGAGTTACACACTGAACATAAATGGTAGCCCTCATCTCTGTTGATGAGATTGTCGTGTAACCTTATTTCGAATGATTCCTTGATGACGCTCTCCCAGAAGCCACTGGCTCGGCAAAGCATTTTCGTTTCTTCAAATTGGAAGGTGTGTCCCTCATCAAAGCTGTGTTCTGCCACAGCTGATTTGTCCTTGTGCCCCAGCAGCACGCACCCAATGTGTTCCTGGCAGCGTTGCGAGATGCAGTGTTGTGTTTGACCAATGTGTTGGAGCCCACACTCGCACGGTGTACTACATATACCAGTAACTTCAAGCTGCAATTTTTTGTCCTTCACCGAGCCCAGTAACTCTTTCATTTTTGGAGGTGGTCATAAAATTGCTTTGATGTTGTTTTTCCCCCATTATTCTTGCAATTTTGGCTGACAGGGGGCCAATGTAGGGGATAAAGGCGAGTTTCTTTTCCTCTTCCACTTCTTTGTGGATGGCTGTGTCACTCTGTTTCTTCTTCAATGCACGTCTAATGTGTGCTTCGCTGTAACCATTTTGACAAAACACATTAGTCAACTAGATAACTTTCATTAGTTCACTTAACTATTGTTACATAGTCAACTATCAGTTCCTATTTGCAGGGGTTACAAGAGAGATCAGGTCATGAAAATATAACTGCAGAGAACTCAACTTAAGTAGCTGATGTGTTTCTGGATAAGGGCAACACATGTACATCGGTTTTGTTTTGCTTAATACTGCCAGGAATTGATTTTCATAGCCACTGCAGCAGTGTGTTACCAGATCAGCGGACAACATAGGTAAATTACATCATAAGCAATCTTTCTGCAGTGGCAAAAATGAATGAGTGTAAGAGCATGAAGCTAGTACGACAATGGCACAAATGGATGTTTAGGAGTAAAAAGTTACCTCTGGAATGGGATACTGTGTTGGATCCTTAGCTGTTTGCCGATAGTATATATCGGTCATGGTACTACAGGAACAGTTTCCATTAACCCACACTCCTTCTTGCAACTGTCCACTGTCCAAATGATAGTACCGACCACATCCATTCTTAAGACCACATTTCCATTCTCCTTCATAGCGATTTCCATTGGCTTGAACACACACATATTTTTTAATGAGTACAATATTTCACCATTTCTCTTCAATGAAAAAAAATGCAATATAAAAGTAACTCAGTTTATATTTTTATTATTTATAACAACTGTGATTTAACAATAACCTAGATTACAAATTTTTATGTGTGCTCTTCAAGTAGTGGTTCCAGTATATTGCTGAATGGTGTTATGAGAAAGAGTTGCTTGCTGCCACTGGAAACTCTGCATATGTGTACACACATGTTGAGCTCACATACAGTATGCAAGTGTGTATGTGCACACACATGCATATTTAGTACTATTAACTGTGATGTCACCTGGCCTTCCCACCTTCCACTACCAACCCCTTATACATAATGTCTCTTCCGCACTCACCAAACAAGGTGATGCTCTAGTACAATGCTGGACTTGCATTCGGGAAGATGGCAGTTCAAATCCCCATCTGGACACACAGACTTAAGTTTTCCATAATTTCTCTATACGGTTTATAAAGTAAGTGGACAGATGGTTTCCTTCCACAATCTGAGTTTGAGTTCAGCCTCTAATGTCTGTGTTGCTGACAGCACATTAAACTGTCAGCTTCTTTCTTTACCTTCATGCAGCCCACTTGGTTTATAAGATTTCCAGTATGAACAAAATTATGGAAAGAAAAGATTGCTACACACCATATACAGACCTTAAGTCACAGATAGGCACATTGAAAAGACTGCTATACACTTAAGCTTTCAGCCATAGGGCCTTTTTAAGAAGTAGAAAACACACACACACACACACACCTCACAAACATATGACCACTATCTCCAGACTGTGGACGGCAGTGCACTTGATGGGAGCAGCAATCTAGCTCGGGTGGTGGGGTTAAGGACGAGGCATAGGGTGGGGAGGGGGTGGGATAGCAGGGTAGTGGTGGGGGAAGGTGTAGTGCTGCTTGCAGGAGAGTGCAGATACATGGTGGGGACAGGGTAGGGCTGTTAGGCGCAATCGGCAGGTTTTGGAGGGGGGGGGGGGGACAGGAGAGGGGAGCAGAAATGGAGAGAAGCAGGGAAGGGGAAATCGCTACCAGGTGCATTCACCAAACAGATTGCTGTGTAGTTTTGGAGTGCGTAATAAAACAGGTTATCCTGTGGTAAGTGTATTAACCAATCTTGGATCATATGAAATGATTGATTCCCAAGTTGAAGACTCAAAACCCAGAAATCCACTGCCATATAGCTATATGAAAATGTATAAACATCAACATATGGAAACACTTAATGTAATTACAATGATGATTATGGACTTCTTAAAAAGATAAGCAATGATAAACAATTATTTGTACTTCATTTTTGAAATGTATGTTTCAAAGATGATTTTGCACAAACAGGTTGATATATGATAATATTTTTTTTGTTATGTGTTGTTAGAGGTAAATCTTTGTCTTTGAGTAGTTAGTAGTATGTTTCTGAAGTGCGAAGAGGGACTACAAGTTATGTGTGTTATGTTAGCATCGTGGTTGATGTTGATTTGTATTGTAAAGTCAAATGACTGAAAATATGTGTGTTCAACACCAGTTGTGTTCACATTATTTAACAAAATGAAGCCGAGTATCCTCTGGACCAGTATAAAAAGTTACATTTCAGAATGGACTACAAGCCTACAACTTATAACAAACAACAAGAATAAAAGGGGAATATAATGAAAATTGTTTATTCAGATTCTACCATTGCTACCTCTCCCTGCAGTGTGTCACTATCTCAGCATGCCAAATGCTTTGAAAATGTAACCAGCTGCCCAAATTATTAATTTACTTCAAAATTAATAAACCAACTTTGGGCTACAAGAGGGTGGTGACAGAATATGGGGGCTCACCCACCATTTTCTGAAAGTGAAATGTAAATACTGTGTTGGGCTATTTTTCTTGTTGTTGCACATTAAAAGTGTGTGTGTGTGTGTGTGTGTGTGTGTGTGTGTGTGTGTGTGTGTGTGTGTGTGTGTACATATTTTTTTTTTTTTTTGTGTGAAAATTTTATGTGAACGATTGGACAAATACGAACCACAGCTATGAAACAGCGACAACAGTACCAAAAGGAGCTCGCAAACAAGGAGAAGAAAAGTTTGAAAAATAAAAAGTTAGGTGAACAATTAACAACATCGACCTCCAACAACAAAGTTAAGTACTGAAATAGTGGGGAGTAACAAAGATATGGGAAACTTAGGTAATGTTGTGAAAAAAGAACAGAAAAACTTTATGGATGAAGCAGTAGAACAGAAAAAAGATGCTGATAAATCAAGTAAATTAGTAAAACAAATGATAATAATGACATAAGTTCCAAGTTGGCATTGTTAATAAAAATGAGCAATGGTAATAAGGATCAGTTTATAAAACTGAGTAATGACCAGTTTGTAAAAATTAATGAGCAACTTGAAAATCCTAAACAAGAAAAGTAAGAAAGAGTTCACAGAATTTTGTCATTCCATAGGAGTGTTATTTGATTGTATACATAAAAATACAGCTCAACTGAACAATATCAATCAAAAAATTGATAGATTAGATGTTCAAGTAAGAGTCTGTTGAGACTAAAACAAAAGAAATTGAACTTAAATTTAACACTGAAGTCAAAAATGTCAAAATGAGATCACTGAAGACAGGAGAACAAGAAAACAAAACTGCTTTTGAAAAAGTGCATGAGGAAATAAGTACTGTTGACAAAAATGTAAATGGTTGAATATCGACTTTAGGAACTAATGTTGATACCAAATTGGCATTTGCAGAAAGCAGTTTTGTTAAACAAGTGAAGACAGTAGACAGCAAATTCACAGAAAATGTATTATTAAGTAACAACAAAACCAGTGCCCTAGAAAGCAGTGTCCCTGTTCTGTGCAAAAAGGTTGAACAATTGTCCAATGATGTAGTTAATAGAAATCTTATAAACGATGCTGGTATCATGCTTTGCAACACTCCCGTAAAGAATTTCTCAGTTGAAGGTAGTTTCCATCACGTAGATTTTCTGCAGCACTGCAGGGATAATTTTGTGTCTAATATGACTGATATTATGAAAATCAAGTTTGTTAAGAAGTTTCTGGAAGGTGAAGCATTAAACTGGGCTAATCAGTGTACTAATTGAAATATGCTCACTATTTTTATATACTGTATTTAGCATATTTTGTGACAGTACCTTTTCCGTGAAATGTTTACAAGATGATATTTGTCTCTTTTTGTTGGCTTCAGTCGCCTAGTGAAAGTATGATTCCACAATGCAGTTTCGTCGGATGCAGAAATGACCTGGTTCAATGCGTTTGCCTCATTTTTGGTGTTTCAAATACCATTTCTTTGAATGTGGTTTCTTCTTGATGTTTATATAAAAGAAAGTAGTAACATAATTCATTTTTCCTGTTCATTAGCAAATATTTATAACGGCAACCTGCAGATTGTTCCAATGTCACACACACCGAGAGTTCACTGCTGACTGACTACGGTCAAAGACGGCTCCAGCGTCAAAGACATTTTACACAACACACAACCTTCCACTTGTAACCAGTCTCTTTGATATTCTTCATCACATCTACTAATATTAATCAATATGCTGTCACTCTCAAAAATATAAGTAATTTAGCATAAAATAAGGCAAATTACAATTCACAAAAAGAATATTTTGACAAAAATATAAGAAAACGTTTATAACTTCCCTCATTAGATTTGGTATCGACAAATCTGGTAGAAAATAACACATCTCCCAGAGCCATTACATAATGATGGCATAACCTATGAAGATTCTGGGAAAGGATTTTTAGATACACTTTGGACAGTGACTGAACATTAGAATGAAAAGTGAATTTCTCAATGGACCAAGTTACAGTGAAGGGCATATTAGCATGAAACAGTTTTGGAAAAATCAAGGTTATCAAATTAGCATATTTAAATATAGCTCTTTAAATATAACTCATTCTATGCAGGCAAGTTAACTTTAAGTGTGAAAATTTATTTCCTGTTATTTGACTAATTCAGTTATTTTTTGAAGACTATAATATACAGGGGGTACATAAAGTCCAGAAACACTTTCAATTATTTATTGCACAAGAACTAAACATTGTACAGATGTCATACCTATAGTATTTTGAAGAGAAATTATGAAAGCTTTTCTCTCTCTCTCTCTCTCTCTCTCTCTCTCTCTCTCTCTCTCTCTCTCTCTCTCTCCCCCCCCCCCCTTTTTTTTTTTTACAAACATTCGATATGCAAGTGACCCGGCAGATGTCAATATGTAGTCGAATTCTTGCCATGCCCATCCCAGCATCGCATCGTCGACTGTGGCAGTCACTTCCCGTATTGTCTCCCAGACCTCTGCTACATCATGTGGTAGAGGTGGTACATACACCAGATCTTTAATGTGTCCCCACAGAAGAAAGTTACATGGAATGAGATCCAGTGAAGGGGGAAGCCATTTCATGAAACAGCTGTCCCCTTCTGTAGTGTTCAGGTACCCATGAACTTCACGATGAAAGATGAACAGGGAGTTCATGGGATGCACGATGCACTGATTTCTTTGGACTCTTTACGAATGTCTCACGTACGTGCTCCACATTCACTTCACTCACACTGGGACGTCCACTTCTCTTTGCCGGGCACAAGCAACCTGTTGTAACGAATTTATTGTGGCAGTGGTAAATGGCCTTCCTTGTTGGTGGATTCTTACCATACTTGGCTCTAAACATCCACTGAACAGCTGTAGCACACTTGTTTTTGTCGAATTCCAACACACAGAAAGCTTGCTCTGCACCTGAACTCACCATGTTTGCGACTAGCGATGACTGTCGGCAAATTACCAAACTACACTGTGACAGTATACATGAAAAATAAAAACTTTCAGGGCTTCTCTTCAAAATGACATATGTATTATATCTATACAATGTTTGGTTCTTGTGTAATAAATAATTGAAAGTGTTCCTGGACTTTACGTACACCCTGTATATGATTTACCTGTTCAACCAATCATCTGCTCACAGTGATAAAAAGTGTTCTTTGACAGCAGTAGCTAGTTTGAAACCTTTATAGGCATGAAAACAATGCAACAATTGCTGAAATTCATTGTTGAAAATAGCTGACATGCAACAATTACTCTATTTGGCCTTAGTTGCTCTTTGTCTTTGTGTGGGACAGGTCATATCTGCTTGTGGTGTGACCCTATCATTCCACTCGTATAAAGTACGTTTAAAGTGAATTAGTGCTCAGTTAATTTCAATGGAAAGTGTAAATTCAAGCATTGGAAAATTACTAAAAACACCATGTCATTTGGCAACCTATACCTTAGTAAAACTCTACAAAAAATAGAAGAGCTGAGTGAAGGCCAATGAGATTTAATACTACTACAATGTAATATATGCTTTCCACAACATCAAGAAAGTGCTACTATGTGTGGACATCACAGATATTATTACTTAAAAGTTTCTGAAAGTCATCAAAGAACTTGTTGTGATCTTTCCAAAAAACACAGACAAACAGTTAAAAAGAGGTTGGTTTGATTGTCTTTGTCTAAAACATTAAGTGCTAAAAAAAATCTATGTAAAAGCAGGGTGAAAAACTGTGCACAACATGTCATAAGATTTGTGAACAGAAAACTGACATCAGTGATAGAAATGAAAGTATTGCAGATGATCTGGAAGTAATACTTCATGAATCAGTAGTAAAAAGTCAAAGTACTGAGGATTCAATTAAAACTTTACATGATTTGGGGTTCTCTCCCTTAAAACTTCACTCTATTTTAAATCACAGCAAGGTTTCATATGATAAAAAGAAGCTTGAAAAAGTGAAACATGTTTTGGAAAGCAAAGTGTGCCGGGCATTAGATTGCGGTATTGAAAATTTTTACCGTAGAGAAGAAAAATTTGATGATGAAATTGTTAAGAAAGCCAAAGATTTTGATGCCATGATATTGTTAATAAAAGAGAAAGTGGCTAGTCTAAGAATACCTGAAAAAATTCAAATTTTAACTTTAGCTCCACCCTCTTGGTCAAAAGAAAACATAATGTCAGAACTGAATGTTATTGAATATGTAGTTCGACAAGTGAGGAAACTGAAAACAGGAAAGGGTATTTTATTGAAAATGGGAAAGGGTATTTTATCAATTCTTAAACCAAAAAGAGGGAATGATGAATATATCCGAATGTTAGCAGGAGCAAAAGACAAAGTTAGTGAGTCCGCAGCTCGTGGTCGTGCGGTAGCATTCTCCCTTCCCACCCCCGGGTTCCTGGGTTCGATTCCCGGTGGGGTCAGGGATTTTCTCTGCCTCGTGATGACTGGGTGTTGTGTGATGTCCTTAGGTTAGTTAGGTTTAAGTAGTTCTAAGTTCTAGGGGACTGATGACCATAGATGTTAAGTCCCATAGTGCTCAGAGCCATTTGAACCATTTGAACAAAGTTAGTGTGGCGCCGATGAAATCGACACCAACATCGATATGCATTCATCTTCAGACTCTAAACATTATCTTTGGCTGTTGCACCATGTACAGTTCAGTTCCTTGTGATCCTTGTATGTGTTAAGGTTAACAAATGAACTATTGCTAAATGGGCGTGATTACTAGTGCAACCAACCCGGTAATCCTCCTCACTAGTGACCCCGAGTTGCAACGTCTTCCGTTTTCGTCGTTTTACTGGGTCTGCGACCTCCGCATCAGTTATTTTCACATGTATTACATCGACACAGCATTCGAACAATGACTTCGGCCCAGCGCCTAACGCCGGATTTTGTGATCGACATGCATCGTGTTGTGAGCGATGTACACCCGCCAGGACTGCAACACGATGCCTCCCACTCGATGATTCTGCCGATTTCGCCAGATGTTTTTGAGCCTGCAACATAAGTGAGGTTAGGAGTGCGCATGACTCCAGCTATGAAACACCTTTGTTCCCGCCACATGTGCCCTCCCTCATCGACTGTGCAGTTCTCCCTTAAGGATCTCTGTGCAGTGCGGGACCAATGCCGATTTCTGCAAATGCTTCCTCGGACAACCTACTACCACCAGGACAACGATTTGCCACACCACAAACTGTGCAGTACCATGTGGATACCTGCCATGTGGTCGGAACTGCTTCGTTCACAGGTCTACCTCCTCAGCATTCGACCACACCCGCGCCTGCCTCGGTTCAGCATCAGCACATGCCTTCCTACTTCGATACCTCGGCCTGCAACAGGAACAATAACTTGTTATCTGTTCCTGACCTCCACCTCTGTCCCACTGCTATGCCTCAGTATTTTGTGCCACAACATTCACCTTATCCGCACACCGTTTTGAGTGGAGTGACTATGACACATTCCGTCCCACATTCGACATCATTTAACACACTGTGCTTCTGGACAGCCCGCACCTCCACAGCCTCCCTGCATCACAGGTGGCCCCGGCTCTGATCATACGTTGAGCTTTCTGCGGACTACAATGCGTTCTCAAAACTTTGAAATTTTTCTCACCTTTCGCCCGCACACCGGCTCCAGTCCAGCTTCTGCTACCATTCTCAGCACATTTCAGTGCTTCATCTGCATCGGTCTTACGCGGCGCATCAATCCGAACACACCCTCAACGTGTTGAGCTTCCATAATTGCAATCGACACATTACGGGGTCTCACCCGCGTCGGCCATCCGTGCCGTGATGGATCGCGCTCAACCACAACGTGTCACCTTCACACTGCCACCCGAACAGCCGTCGTCGCCATATCCCCTGGAGGCAAACTCTCCTTGAATACTAGCAACAACAACTCAATTCAGGCAGTGCCCCGACGAACTCAACTCAACCTGTTCTTCCGAACATTCTACAACGCTTACCAATGCTGCCACCATTTAATCCTGACAGAGCAACAATCTGGTTCAAAATCGTGGACAAAGTGTTCAACCATTACAAACTCGACAAGTCAACCAGGTTTCTGTGCTTCATCACCCACTTGCACGAGCAGGAGGACTTGATTGCTGACCTGGTTGATGCCCCGTACTCATTTATCCAGTACACTCTAGCCAAAAAGACAGTTCTACGTCAGCTTGCACGCTCAACTGAGGCAGCAATACGGCAAGTGCTCCACGTCAAGCAACTAGGCAACAACAAACCTTCTCAGCTCTGGAGACGGCTCTCTGACACAGTTCTCCTCGCCATCTGGTCAGATAAACTATCTCCTCACATCTGCTTTGCTCTGGCTCAAAGGTCTCCTGAACATGTCGAGCAAAGAATGACAATTGCTGACAAGCTACACGATGCATCATTGCTCTATTTCGCCAGCCACTGCCTACCTGACAAGTCTCAGGTTCAGGCTCATCGCCCTGCGGCCGGGGGGAACTATGCGAGCTGTTCCACTCGGTCCGGGAAGCAGTAAACAAGCAACTGGGCCATCACCGGCTCCGCCCACAGTCACACCCCCTCCTGCAACCGAACCTGCTGCGGCCACCGAACTTTGGCCACTGCCACTGGCAACGAACTTTCCATAGGAAATGCAACCGCACTACCTGTACTGTTACTTCCACACACGGTTTGGTGAGGCGGCATGGAACTACAGACCACCCCGCTACTTCCCAAATGCCAATCGCAGGTAGGTCCAGGTGCCACCTCCTGCACACAACATGACAGGCACCACCCAGTGCTCCATTCTATCAGGGAACGACCGGATAATTGCGGACGACTTTACATTAAAGACATTTCGTCGGGTACCTTTTCCTAGCGGACACTGGCGCCAATGTTTCGCTGCTACCTACATCCTTAGCGTCGTCGAACATCCACCCTCATCTTACTTCACTGCAAGCCATGAATTTAACTAAACTACAATGCTCTGGTTCAATTTCCCAAGTCGTCTCACTCTCTGCAAACTCGAGTGGACTTTTTTAGTGTGCGAAATTGGCAAACCTATACTAGGCATTGACTTCTTGCGACACCTCAAACTTTCACCGGACCTAGTGAAAAACACCATGTTCCACATCATCCGTCCAAGACTCACTTCCCCTCTGCTCCATCGAGCAATCCCCCCTGTGAAACATCGGTCCGGGCTCATCTCATCCGTACATGCTCGTCTCTGTCAACGACGTTACAAGAAACCACGCACAAGTGCCTTGACGAGCTTGAACACGTCGCTCACCTACGCAAGGAGAACTTCAAGCTCTCCCTCCGGCTCCACGAAACACAGCTCCAGCTCTCCGATGCAGTAAAGGAATTACAGACACTACGGCAAGGACAAAGCAAGGTAAGTGTGCCAAATCTACTTGCAATCCCAGCAATCGAGCCTCTGTGTGTTTACCTCCTGTTTCCCCTTGCAACTGTGCTATCACGACTGCCATAACGTGTAGTGACAGTTCCACAGGGCCACACCCTCCTAACACGGCAGCATTTGACACTCGGCCGGACACAAGGGCGCATGTGCGACGAGCGTCACGTCTTCTCGAACTGACAGCTCCTACACCTCCCCTCACGGACAGTACCTCAAACCTTCCAACTTCGGCTCCTGTGTGCCGCCGTGCGACCGCCACTGACAACACAAACAGTGCTCTCACGCCAAGCGTTTTGCCCGCAACCGTGTTGCCACAGGCCGTGCCCTTGGACAATGGACTCACTAACAGCTCACGAGCTCTACCGAGCACACCCGACCACGGTGCCACTGCTTCGGGCCAGCGACCATCTTGTCGCGTTGACTCCTGGGACACTTTGCCATCTCGACTCCCGTCAGATTTGCTGAGGGGCTCCGAACACCACGACCATGCCTCACCTACCCCGCCTGCCACACATTGTAAACAAACCGCCTCCTGTGCCACCAGCAACATTTCTGTCGTCACCAATGGCGGCATGGCTCACAAGCTTCGCCTCACACCAGGTCCCCCGATCTCCAGTAAACCAAGCGCCTCTCTGACCTTAAGCTCCGGCATCATTGAACCCTCTGCCAGTAGCTGGTCTACGCCCATACATATGACACCCAAGAAAGACGGGTCCTAGTGCATGTGCGGAGACTACCGTTGACTAAACGCACGAACAATTATGGACACCTACCCCATACCTAACATTGCCGACTTCACCAGTACCCTCGCAGGTGTGACCATGTTCTCTGTCACTGATTGCAAACGGGCCTACCACCAGATCCTCATGGCACCTGAACACATCGAGAAGACAGTAATCACCACCCTGATCAGGTTATTTCAGTTTCGATTCATGGCCTTCAGTCTGAAAAACGCAACACTCTCGTGGCAGCAGGCATCGAGACCAACCAGGACAAATTGCAGCTACATCAACTCGCTGTCACTTTTCTTGGTTTTCAGATCTCTGCCGACGGCTTTTCACCAACCCCTGAGAAAGTACAAACAGTACTAAACCTACCCAGACCTTTGTCATTCAAAGAGCTCCAGCACTTTCTGGGGACGGTTAATTATTATCTCCGACATCTACCTCGGGCTGTGGAGATTCAGGCTCCACTGACAGACGCCTTGGCAGGCACCAACACTTCTGGATCTCGGCCCGTTCCATGGACCCCTGCTATGACTGACTCTTTCACTGCCCTCAAAATTCTTCTTGCCGAGCCCTGCACCACTGCGCATCCTCATCCCAATGCGCAGCTTTTCATCACCACAGACATGAGTGATACTGCCATCGGCGCTGTCCTTAGCCAGACAATCGACACTTTGCCTCTGCAGTTCCTCTCGTGCAAGTTCACCAACGCACAACAAAAATATTCCGCATTTGACGGGGAGTTGCTCACGGTCTACGAAGCAATTAAGCATTTTAAGACTGACATTGAGGGACGCCCTTTCTATGTTTTAATGGACCACAAACCCCTGGCTGCGGCCATTACAATCCCACCAGCTGACCCGCCTCCTTGCTGCTTCAGGTACATGGACTTCATATCTCAGTTCACCACTGATGTCAGACACATAAAGGGTGCTGATAATATAGTTGCTGATTTCCTTTCACGAGTCGATGCTGTCCATTCACTGTTAGACCTCTCTGAACTGCCTAACCTCCAACCCGCTGATGAAGAAACACAAAAATTGATTTCAGACTCTACCTCTTCACTACACTTCGTCTGCATCACCATCCCTGGCATTTCTGGTGAGATCTGGTGTGACGACAGTACGGGCACGTTACGCCCCCTCATCCCAACCACGCTCCATTGAGCTGCCTTCAATGTATTGCATAATTTAGCCCACCTCGGTGTTTGTGCATCCACCGGCCTCGTAGCGGAGCACTTTGTGTGGAGAAATGTCAACAAGGACTGCCAGCAATGGGCACGCCCCTGCATCGCGTGCCAACGCTGCAAAGTATACAAGCACACTTCGCCCCCCCTCAGTGCCTTTTCGATCCCTCCTGGGCATTTCCAGCATATTCATATTGACATTGTCGGCCCTCTCTCCCCCTCTAACAGCTTTTGTTATGTTCTCTCGTCTATCGACTGTACAACTCGCTGGGTCGAGGCTGTCCCCCTCCCCAATATTACGGCAGAAACTGTTGCTCGAGTGTTCATGGAGTCATGGGTACCGCCTTTCGGATGACCAGCTATCATCACGACTGACCAGAGCCCTGTTCAATGGGATTTATAACATTTGCGGCATCCGGCGCATCCGTACCACAGCATATCACCTGCAAAGTAACTGGCTAGTCAAGTGCTGGCACCACACTTTCAAGGCAGCTCTTCGATGCCACGACTCTCTATGGATGGAGGCCCTTCCCCTTGTGCTACTCGGCATTTGTGGGATTTATAAGGAAGACCTCAAAGGCACAATAGCCGAGTTCGTATACGGCCAGAACATTGTTCTCCCTGGCAAACGTGTGAGCCCTTCCGCATCTCTCTCTAAGTCTGACTTACCTTCCTTCGTGGACCACGTCAGACGCCACATCATCCACCTCCATATCCCTCCACCCGCCAGCCATTCCCACCCTAAGGTTCACGTCCCGAAATCTCTGGACAATTGCGAGTACATCATGCTCCTAGATGACACTGTATGTGTGATTATTGGTGCAACCAACCTGGTAATCCTCCTCATTAGCATTCAGATGAAAGTGTGTATGCAAAAAAGACTCATCCTTTGCAACTCAAGATAACTGTATTCTTGCTTTAAATGGGGAAACCAAACATTGACAATGGTCTTTCTAAATTGTGTTTGCCAAGACTGAAGTGGTGTATTTTAGCTGGTGCTGCAGGCACTCATTCAGTGTGTGTGTGTGTGTGTGTGTGTGTGTGTGCGTGTGTGTGTGTGTGTGTGTGTGTGTGTGCGCGTGCGCGCGCACACACACCACCAAAATGGAAAACTTCTTTTGGATGCAGAACACTTTCAGGTAACATAAAAAGAACTTATAAAATTTCTTTATGTGATTCTGAAAACTATGACTGCATGCTTAATCACTCTGTTCATTGCCCCAGTGATGACAAACTGTCAGAATTATTAAAACAGAAATTAGCTTACAAAGATGCTGATAATGAAATTGAGTTCAGCCAGGGTATATACACAGATCATTGGGTATAGCTGGTACAGCAGTTTGCAACTGTTGGTGAACACACAGACTCATTGGTAAAAAAATTACAGGCGCTTAAACCACTCTCATTTATATCTCAGTGTCAGTCAAAATCACTGAAAAAATTGACAGAAAATCTACACCCAGAAAAAGCAATTCTGTTAATGGACTTTGCCAAAAACTAAAGTTTTGTAATTCAGAATGAAATTCAGAGTTACCACTGGACGAGAAGCAGTTGCACAATCCATCCCGTGTGAGTTTATGTGGTAAATGAAGAAAGTAAATTGGTAATAGTGCATCACTGCTTTATAAGTGATGATACAGAACATGATGTAGGATTTGTAAATGCTGTCCAGAAAGAAATGGTTAAGTGGTGGCAGAGCATTATCCACAAGTGAAGAATGTGTATTATTTCACTGATGGATGTGCTGCTCAATATAAGAATAGAAAAAGCTTTAAAATTTTGTCTGAGCAAAAAAAATGATTTTTCTATTGATGCTGAACATTCCTTTTTTGCTACTAGCCATGGTAAATCTGTGTGCAACGGTTTGGGATGAACTATAAAATATATATTGAGAAGAGCTAGTGGATGATGCACAAATATCAACTGGATCTGATGTTTATGATTTCTGCAAAGCTAATATTGCCAAATGTTTTTTTTTTTTTTTCCACTTCATAGAGAAAGTCAATGCAGATTTCCTATGCAAGAACCTCGAGAATAGATTTTTACAGCCTGCAAAATACCTTGTACCAGGAATTTTCGCCATTACTAACCACTTTCTTGTGATTCTTTAGCTTCTTCTGAAAAGCCTTCCTTGATTTTTTCATTCAATGAAAATGCCCCACAATGGACATGCATTCGTCCTCAACTAATTTCTTTTGTAGCTGCAGTATATGATGACAGGTGGTAATTTGCCTTCTTCATCACGGACATTTCCGACAAAGATGTTGAACTACTTTTTCTCCACACTCCTGGACCAGCAGTGTCATTCTTTTGGCCTGAGAAGAAAGACTCTTGTTTTGTGCCTTTGGAAAACATTCCATGTGCTGTTGGTGTACCTAAACCAACATCATTAGGCAGAAAGTATTACTTTAATGAAAAAGATATGATGTTAACAGAATATAATTTGTCACGGTGCATTAAAAACAGAGATGCTCTTAAGGAGTTCCATTGATAGTTTCAAGGATCTTCAATGTTGAACATGTACATTTTAAATTAACATTAATGTGGCAAGAATAATTATTGTCTAAAGATGCTAATTTGACACCCTAAATAAAGTTAACCTGTGTAATGAAAATGTTTCAATTAAATTTATACCTTTTGGTTCTGTACTTTGATGAGGCAGCCTTAATAGTGGTTGTCAGTTTACATAATATGGTTTGAATGATCTTCTGAACAATGACGTGATATATGTTAAATGAACATCCAATGTCTATCAAAACTTAGGATGCTTTTTTTTTTTTTTTTTTTTTTTTTTTTTTTTTTTTTTTTTTTTTTTTTTTTTTTTTTTACATAATATCGCAGTTTCAATTAAAATAAATCTTGTGTCAGCTATCATAAAGTGTTTCACATATTTAAAAATCATTGTTTGGGCCACAAAAGCTTAAGCACATATTTTATATTCCCCGTAAGAATAGTTATTAATTTTTTTCCAATTAAGATACATACCTTCTGTGACATCTACGGAAACATGACAGTGATATGTTGAAAATAAGATGCTTTCTGTTTTTATTATTACTGTTATTATTTTTGTGTGAAGTAATACAATCCAAATGACAAACTTCAGTTGCAGCATTTACTTTTTTAAAAAATTTCCAGTTTTTCCCCTCAAACTACACAAAGTATGTGGAGAAATTTTGCACTGACTATTGCCATGCAGGAAGTAACAAGCATAACTGCGAGACCAAGGTTACAGAAGGCCATAAGTAAAAGTAATCAAACAGTTGAGATGATCATCCACTTTCCTGAAGTGAATAGGTTAATTCTTAATTATGAGAAAACTAATGCAATCCTACTTAGGAACAATATAAGAAAAACAAGTGAACTGACAAATTTGCAAGAGCTAGATGTAAGAGTACTTGAAAGTGCTAAATTTTTAGGGAGCATGTATAAATGATCATACAAATTCAGTTACCAGTTGTGACAGTGACAGTAAGATGCTTAATGTTATGAATGAGGATAAATCTTTTTTACATAATATGTTGTTAAATAGTGATACTATTGAGAAACATGAAAGCTTTAGAATCATGATAAAAAAATCGATGTTTAACTTTATATCCGGACTGATGGCATAAAAAAAAAAAAAAAAAAACTTTAAGGTAAGTGCTGATCTATGTGAAACAAAAGTGTACATGGATTGATGAAATTCTCAGTGACAGTGATAATGGGGTCTGTGTTAATTTAATGAAAGTGTGCCAAGGCAATGAAAATGGTAAGAGCAACAGCGATTTTGTAGATTTTGGTTTTTAAGATATAGAAGATGACCTGTCATATGAGGACATAAAGATTGATACATGTACTGATGTTTGTTCTTCATTCATTACAGTCATAACAGGATTGTGAGAAGGTATGTGTCTTGTGACAAAGGCAACCAAATTTCAGGAGTGTCTGAATCCTTAGGTAAAAAATTAAAATATAATGAAGAGTACGTAGAATTACTTGTAATTGGAGTACAGATTAAAGGTAGAACTGGAAAACATAGTAAAGTGGTTAAAAGTCAGGGATTAATAACTTTTACAATTAAGGGACTAACTTTTATACATGGATGTTTAATAATGCAAGATCTCAGTGAGGATCTTATCCTCAGTGGGAATGGATAGTTAGTGTGAATGCAGGTTTTGATTGGGGACGGCAGAAGTTGATTATCAGTGCACCCGATGGAGATTGTATTTGTACTAATTTTATAAAGCAAACTAAATCTTATGAGGAGGATAAAATAAATAGTATACAATTTTTAAAAGACAGTGGATTTGTAGTCAAAGATATGCCAGAATTAGATACAGATGTAGCAGAATTTAAAGAACTTGTAGGCACTAAGATTTCAGAAGCAAAAGGGTTACCTGATAATCAGAAACAGGCACTGAAATTTTTGTTGTATGAGTAAAGTGATGTGTTCAGTAATATTCCAGGTAGAGTGAGAGGATGTCAGTGTACTTTACACCTAGAAATAAACCAACTATTTTTCATAAAGCTATATTGTGTACCTATAGCTAAAGAGCTGCAGCTGAGGAGGAATTGCATAAGGTGGAAGTGTGTGATAATCACTGAGAGAAGTGTTAACCTGTGTAACAACCCACTAGGCATTTGAGCAAGCATTTGTACAGAGAAACAGATCACCCTGAAAACACTAATGAGCTTTTACACATATTTAAAAACATTCAGTTTATGTCTAGTTTGGATTTCACTTCTGAATTTTATTAGGTGCCTTTACCTTCAGAATCATGTAAATAAATTGCCTTTCTTTACAGTGGTAGATGTTACCAACACTGTGTAGTACCTTTTGGTTTGAACTCATTTGTACTTGAATTACAAGGGCATTAGATTACGTACTATAAGTGGTGTAGCAGGTAATAATAATAATAATAACAATGTCGTGTGACGAGGGCCTCCCGTCGGGTAGACCGTTCGCCTGGTGCAAGTCTTTCGATTTGAAGCCACTTCGGCGACTTGAGTGTCGATGGGGAATGAAATGATGATGATTAGGACAACACAACACCGAGTCCCAGAGCAGAGAAAATCTCCGGCCCAGCCGGGAATCGAACCCGGGCCCTTAAGATTGACATTCCGTCACGTTGACCAATTGTTTTTTTTTTTTTTTTAATGTAATTTTGTTCATTGTATCTGCTCGGGGCGGACGTCAAAGGCAGCCATTTCAGTTCATCGTTGGTCTGCATCACTCAGCTACCAGGGGCAGACGGTGTAGCAGGTAATTGGCTACAGTCATATCTCCAAGGCAGAAAACAAAAAGTTGTCTTGAATATCTCAGATGGAGTATGTGATGTTTCTGCACATTCTGAATGGACTTCCATTACATGTGGAGTGCCTCAGGGTTCAATTCTTGGGCCACTATTATTCTTTCTTTTTATAAATGATCTACCATCATGTACAAGATTGCCATGTAAATTTACATTATTCGCTGATGATACCACAATTTTTATGAGCATCAGAACATACAGTAATCTTGAGGAATCCATTAATCACATACTCTCAGATGTGGTTAATTGGTTCAAGGTGAATGGCCTCTCATTAAATTCCAGTAAGTTCAGCTTTATTCAGTTCCGCCCAAAAACAGAAATAGAGAGAGAGGGACAAGTGTGACATGTGGTTATCAGCCAATAGGAAGAACAGAAACAACCTAATTTCTTGGAGTGCACACTGACAAGAAAATGAACTTGTCTTCACATATTATAGATCTCTGTAAGAGGCTTAGGTCTGCTATGTATGCTTTACGGGTTGTCACAAGATGTGTTGAACCTAACACTGCAAAAGTGGCATACTATGGCTATTTTCATTCACTCATTGAATACGGCATTATTTCTTGGGGCAACCAATCATTAGCAAGGAAACTGTTCACTGCTCAGAAGAGAGCTTTAAGAGTTACATGGGGAGTGCACCAAAGAGACTCATGTAGAAATGGCTTTCGAAAACTTAAAATATACACAACTACATGCCAATACATTTTTTCTCTCATGTGTTTTGTCTGTAAAAATATAGAGATGTTTCAACCAAACAGTAATTATCATGAGCGTTACACATGGAGGAAGAATGACATACACAGCGAGCACAGAAATCTGAGCTTGGTGCAAAAGGGTGCCCACTACACTGGAACTAAACTCTTCAATGCTCCTCCTCCTGAAATAAAGACAGAGATTCATAACAAGAGTAAGTTTAAGAACGCATTAACAATATTTCTGTTAGAAAAAGCTTTTTACAGTCTAGATGAATTTTTAAATAGATAAATTGTAAGATTTTAATATTATGTAATACAAGTTGACATACTGCCACTAAGAATGTTATTTAACTTGAGCTCTGTATCCACTTGTCTTTTGTATCTGTTTTTCTGTAGTGCTTTAATGATTCTAAGAAAATATGTATCGTCTTTTTTCTGTATTTCTGCTCAAAGAAATTACTGTATAAATTTTTATATAATTATGTACTAAAATGCCTGTATGTGCTGTAAGATTATCATAATGTATTTGTAAAAAACTGACTCATTCCACATCCTTGTGAATCCAACAGTTGAACCTATGGAACATGAAATAAAATTAATCAATCAATCAATCACCACAACTTTTTTCACAAATAGCAACTTCTTGAACTGTATGCAATTTACTTGTGTTAACTACAGCAAATATTTTTTTTTCTTATGTTAAATATTATTTCTGAAAATGTATTGAAGTTTCATGTTGCTCCATTCATTCAGTGTGCTTTATGTAGATGTGAAAGAAGATCTTAAATATGACAGTGACAAATAGTTAATGAAAAGCACTTAACAACAAATTTCAGTGTTGTTGACATTTTTGGCATAATTTATGGCCAATTTTATTTTATTTTTACATAAGTAATTAAATCACTCAGTTTTCAGGAAAATTTTGAACAATAAGCTAGTTGTCCCATCCTGTAACATAATTTGAAAGACTTGAAAAGCAATTTTTCATATGATATTGTGTAATCTATTAAAGTGACATGAAAACTAATAAATACAAATTGTTTGTAGCAATCAGAGGCTAAAGGACAACATGAGTGTTAAAATTGACGGCCTTGCACATTGAATTATGGTAGGGGGTCTACTGACTATTTTTTTTTACTCTCTTCTATTCAGGGTCTATCCTATTTTATGTGGCCACAACTTCTGTGGATGAAGTGATCTGACAATCCTACACTTGAAGCATCTGCCATTTTGTGCATAAAAAATTCTTGCAAAGTAGGGCAAGAAATAATTTTTGTTGTAGATTATTTTTATGCACTGAGGGTTCTATGTTCTGTATGAAAGTTAAATTTTAAAGTAAGAAGGTTCTAGTATCCTATCTGGATGATAAATTAAAGTCAACTGTGGAGGTGGGTAAAATGAATGTGTACTGTGGTGACAGGTGGTTAATAATGGGCAACTGTAACAATATTGAAGAAGTTTGCTTCAGTGAAAGTCAGTGAGGACCTGAAGTTGGTGTTTTTATATGTAGTAATGCACAAAAAGGAGTGTTGACTCCGATAAAGAGATGAAAATTTACAATGAACAGGCAGTGGTTCCTGTGTCATATGTTGTGGTTGAAATGGTAAAGCACAAAAGGGTGCTTACTTTGAGGAAATAAGAAAGGTTTATGTGGCAGAAAAGGTGTTGATGTTGTTATGACAGCTGAAGCTGTACGTGATAAAATGTAGCTTAATGACGTCATTTCTGTTGCATGTGGCATGAATGTAAGTGTTGAGCAGGCACATTTATTTTGTTAAATCATGTGTGAAAGTGATCCCCTCACCCCCCCCCCCCCCCCCGCCCCCCCCCCCTCCTCCCGGGGCCCTTACCTTGTCATGGTGGTGGGGTTTGCGTGGTCAAATGATCCTGAGAGCTAGGCTGGGGGTAGCTTTGCTACTAGTAGGGTCTCCCATACCAGATAGGTCAAAGGTGATGATCCAGACTAAATGGGACACCCTGGTCCTCCAGGTTGGGGGTTGGGCATGGGGCCAACACCGCTACACTGTAAAATAGATGATTGTTACAAAACACCAAGAAATAGACTCAGATTCAGTACGGAACAATGGAAATGACCCCAGCAAGTCAAAGGTTAATGCCAGGGGATCACAGAACAAATATAGAGTGAAGTGTGGCACTTGGAATGTACGAGTGGTGTTTGAAAAGTCTGTGCAAAAATAAAAACTACTTACGAGTATGGGGTAAACCTTCTTTATTTTTTGACATAGTCTCCTTTTAGACTTATGCGCTTCATCCAAAGCTGTTCTAATTTGTTGATCCCTTCCCAATAATAGGAATTGTCCAAGTCTGCAAAATAGCTATTAGTTGCTGCAATGACCCCTTTGTTTGAATAAAATCTTTTTCCCGCCAGCCATTTCTTCAAATTGGGAAACAAATAGTAGTCTGAGGGACCCAAATCTGGAGAACAGGGGGGATGTGAAACGAGTTGGGATCCTATTTCCATTAATTTTGCAACCACAACTGCTGAGGTGTGTGCTGGTGCATTGTCGTGATGGAAAAGGACTTTTTTGTGGTCCAATCACCAGCGTATATCTTGCAGCTCGGTTTCCAAATGGTCCAATAACAATGAATAATATGTACCTGTAATAGTTTTACCCTTTTCCAGATAGTTGATGAGGATTATCCCTTGCGAATCCCAAAAGACAGTCGCCATAACCTTTCTCCGAAGGAATGGTCTTCGTCTTTTTTGGTGCAGATTCTCCCTTGGTAACCCATTGTTTAGGTTGTTGTTTGGTCTCAGGAGTATAGTAATGTATCCATGTTTCATCCACAGTGACAAAATGATGCTTAAAATCCTGCAGATTCTTCCTGAACAGCTGCAAACCATGCTTGCAACACTTCAGATGACTCCATTTTTCATCAAGCCTGAGCAATCGCGGAACACATCTTGCGGATAGCTTTCTCATGTCTAAATGTTTATGCAAAATATTATGTACCCATTCATTCGAGATGCCCACAGCACTAGCAATCTCATGCACCTTAACTCTTTTGCCATCCATCACCATATCATGGATTTTATCAACGATTTATGGAGTCGTAACCTCCACAGGGCATCCAGAATGTTCAGCGTCACTTGTGCCCATATGGCCACTCTAAAAATTTTGAAACCACTTATAAACTGTTCTAATCAAAGATGCAGAGTCACTGTAATGTTTATCAAGTTTCTCTGATGCATTTTGCCTTTCATAAAGTAATGTTTAATTACCACACTAAATTCTTTTTCGTCCATTTTTTGACAATCACTCGACTTCCTTGATTCACACAAATGCCAAACGCAAAGAAATAGACCAACAGGGCTGAAACTTGGTGTGCGTTCTTTCCAAAGATGCTACTATCTAAACATGACCTCGATATGTGCCAGTGGTACCATCTCTCGGACTTTGCATGGACTTTTCAAACGCCCCTCGTAAAAACGCTATTCTCACCTGGAAATTTGAAGGTCCTTGATGAAGAACTGAATAGGAACAGGCAAGACACAGTGGCACTGCAAGAAATTAGATGGCCTTGAGAGGGAATAAATAAAGAAAAGTGGTACAGCTACACCTACAGTGGAAATAAAGAAGGTAAACATCAGTTTGGAGTGGGCATTGCAGTAGCCAACAGATTAAGGGGAAATATCATGGACTTCAAGGCTGTTAATGAAAAAATATGCTGAATAAGAATAAAAAGAAAATTCTACAACATAACTCCAGTTTCATTCCATGCACCTACAGAAGATAAAAATGACAGTGTATGAAGATGCACCATCGTACGATGTAAAGGTCTTCCTCGGTGATGCCAGTGCTAAGGTAGGAAGACAAGATATTTTAAGACCTTAGGCTGGCCTTCACAGTCTGCACGACTCCTCTAACAACAATGGAATGAGATTAGTCAATCTGGCAGCTTCAAAAAACTTAAGAATTATGAATGCCTACTCCCCTCGCAAAGACATCCATGAGATAACGTGGAAGTCACCCGGCCAAGAGACTCGGGACCAAACAGACCACAAACTTGTGGGTGCCAGACACAGAAGTGCTATTCAGAATGTAAAATCTCAAAGAGGTGCAGAAATAGGATCAGACCATTACCTTGTGGTGACAATCATACAGGAGAGCATAGAAAGCTGTAACAGCATGAGAAGAGATTCAGACCAGAAAATAAATGCTGACCTACTGAAAGAGGACCACGTTAAGAAAATATATGCACTTGAAACTGGAAACAGGCTTGCTTCCATAGAAGAAGAAGACGAAGATGATATTGAAAAGTTTTGGTTGAAAATCAAGATAGGTTTAAAAGATGCTGCAAGTGAGGTGCTGAAACCAATGGAGAAAAGGAGAAAGAGCATAGGACGGTTTAATGATAGGTGTAGAAATGCAGTCACCAAGAGAAAAGCAGTGAAACTGTTATGGCTGACAAATGAACAGGATGAAAGAACAAGGTTTGGATACAAGGAAACAGCTAGAGAAGCAAGACAAGTCCTTCGAACAGAAAAGTAAGAGTTCATAAACAATAAAATAAAACTGGCAGAAGAAGACCGGACAGTAGGAAATACAAGAGACTTTTACAGGACAGTCAGGTTTTTCAAGAAAGAATACAATCTAAGGATTGACGTGATCAGAGATCAAGAAGGACAGATAATCACAGATGAAATGAAAGCTATGGAGGAATGGAAAAACTACTTCGAAAACCTCCTGAATGTGGATGTAAACACCAAAAAACTACTTCGAAAACCTCCTGAATGTGGATGTAAACACCATGAGTGCTACAAAAGAAAATGAAGAAGAAGAAACATGTAGAGAAAACAGAGATACTGTACCATTGGGGGAGTATGAACTACCAAGCATGGAAGAGGTAAAAGCGACCATAAAACTGCTGAAGAGGGGAAAGGCACCAGGAATAGATGGTATACCAGCAGAGATGCTGAAGGAGGGAAGAGCTACTCTACAAGTGAGACTATACCACTTAATCTGCTTAATTTGGAGGAAGGAAAGGATCCCAGAAGAATGGAAGGATTCTGTCATCTGCTCTGCACTAAAGAAAGGAGACCCGATGAGCTGTAGCAACTATACAGGAATCACACTACTATGCACAGTTTATAAGATCTTGAGCATGTTGTTACTGAAGCGACTAACACCACATGTCAAGAAGGTACTGGGATTCCAACAAGCAGGTTTCAGAAAGGGAAAATCAACTGTAGACCATTTACAAACAATACAATAAATGCTAGCAAAGAGCTGGGAATTCTGCAAAAATGTTCACTGCCTTTTTGTGGACTTCCGAATAGCATACGATAGTGTGAACAGACAAGCAATATGGCAAGAACTTGAAAGTGCTCAAGTTCCCAGAAATCTCATAAAACTGACACAGATATGCACCCAGGACACAACATGCATGGTGAAAGCAAATGGAAACATATAAAAGAATTTCAAGGTGAGGACTGGAGTGCGATAAGGAGACTGCCTCTCCCCTCTTCTGTTCAACCTGGTATTGGAGAGAGCCCTGAGAGAGGTAGCAAGCCTAGAGACAGGAATACATCTGGGAAGAAGGATCAACACCCTGTCCTAAGTGGATGATGTAATTTTAATAGCAGAGATAGAGCAAGACCTGGTTCAAATGACAAGAACATTAATGGAAAAGGCAATGAGAGCAGGCCTGAAGTTGAATATGGATAAGACAAAATACCTTGTAGTTAGCAGAGAAAATCATGACAGACCCCTGAAAGTGGGGGACCACGTCTTTGAAAGGGTGAAATACTTTAAATATCTTGGGGCTATACTCAATGAAAGGAACAAGGTGGACCAGGAAATTATCGCACGAATGCAAGCAGAAAACAGATCAAAGTTTGCTCTGGGAAAGCTGTTAGTCCCGGCTTCTATCGAGATCCTCATAGACCAGGATCTACAGGACAATAATACAACCTGTAGTCTTATATTAGAGACATGGACCACCACCCAAAAGATGGAAAGAAAGCTGCTGACATTTGAGAATGCCATCCTCAGGCAGATTTTTGGACCAGTGAAGCATGGATATGAATGGAGAAAAAGAAAGAACTGTGAATTGCAGGAGCTGTACAAGTCGATGGACATTGTGGCAGTGATCAAAGAAAGATGATTGAAGTGGTATGGACACACAATGCGCCAAGAAGGCCAGATCATCAGACAGGTAGTGGAGGAAGATAATAGAGGCAAAAGACCACGGGGAAGACCACGACTCCGATGGACTGATCATGTCAGAGAGGATATGAGTAAGCTGGAGCTGTCTGAAGAAGAATAAGAATACATGGACCAAGGACGCTGGAGGAGGCCGATTGGTGAGGCCAAAGACCGACTGCAGTTTGTGTGGACACGGCAGTAAGTAAGTATGTGTGGAAGTGAGATGGGGAGAGAATTGGATCCTAGTAACTGGACAGAAAAAAATTCAGAAATGGGCTTGAAATCTGATGAATACTATTTTCCAAAGTGACATACCTGGTGATGATGTAAGGTATTATGAAGGCCATGTAGAGATTATTGAACAATGTAAAAGACATTGTAAAACGTTGTTGCCAAAACATTTCATTTGTGTTTTAAGCAAAAGGAGTAAGTTTCTGACTAAGTACATTAATTTTGTTCTGCGATCTACAGTATTTTGCTGTTTTCCTTAAAGCACTTAAAATGACTCCATAAGGACTAACAACAAAAACAATCAATTATCGATATAATTATTTATTTGGATAGGTAAATAATTTACTCACCAAGCAGTGGCAGAACACACACATAAAAGACTGTTGTAAGTGGCAAGCTTTCAGAGCCAGTGGCTTGTTCTTCAGGCAGAAGGGTTGAAGGGGAAGGAAGAAGGGTGAAGGAAAAGGACTGGAGAGGTATAGGAAAAGGGGCAGGTTTAGGGAAGTCATCCAGAACTGTGGGTCAGGGGAGAGTGCTTTGGATGACAGGTTAAGGACACTGCACTGTTGTGATTGGTTCTTGGGGTTATGGGTTATTCTTGGTCTGGGAGGCAGTGGTGAAGGCTGTGAGATGTTAAGGAGGTTGGCCAAACTCGGTTTTTAGGAGAGGAGTGGTGGTTGATGGTGTGGCTGTTTAGAGGGGCAAGAAGGGGAATACCACTATTCAGGTAGTTTAAGATAAGGTAGGATAGCTTTTTGAGTTGAAGTCTGGCATGTTGTTGCAGTTTGAAGTTGGCTTGGCAGGTGATACCATTCAAGGAAACATGAGGGGCAATAACTGCAGGATTTTGTAGAAGGAGATAAGTCTGGTAGAGTGGGAATTTGCTGATGAAGCATGTAGGTCACAGTTGAGCCAGGTAAGAGCAAGAGATTGCTGTATTTGAAACTGTAAAAGAGCCTGATGTAGGGTAGGATTGCATACAGAAATGGGGACTTTCAATGTTAGACCTTTTGGAGTAACTCCAAGGAACAAGCAGGTTTCAAGAAACAGAATGTGGGACCTCAGTTTTGATAGTGCAAAGGCATGTTTTCAAAAAGAACGTATGTAATATGAGATGGGATTCATCATGGCGAGAGAGGACAGTTTGGAGTGTTATAAATCGTGAGAATGGCAAAAGAATAAATACCCAGAAAGTGGAAAAAATAAAAAGGAAAAAAGTCAGAAAAAATTGTTTTAATTTGTATGGAAATCGTTAATAGGAGGTAATGAGTGGATGATCTATATTGATAGGAAAAATGATAAAGAGGACAAATCGACCAATGAAGTCGTGAAAACAGACAAAATTTGAGAAACTGGGTAAACAGAAAGTGAAAGTCATGGGAGAAAATGTAAACTACTTATACCGCATGCAAATTAGTAAGAAAATCAGCAAATGGGGAAAAAAATTTATAAAGTTTTGAAACTTCGGGAAAAGAGTCATGTGGGGTATTAGTAATAAGAAACAGGAAAGTTCCCCTTTGTAGGGAGAGCATGTCCCCCTTTTATCCCCCCCAAAAGTCAATTTGTACCATATTTTAAATTTATACACAAAAAGGCTCATTTTTCGAACAGAGCTCTTATTAGTAAATATATTCCTAGCAAAATTGTACACCAAAAACATCTTGTGCATCTTTTCATTTATACAAATGGGGTTTGAGGTACAAGAGTTGGAACAGAATTCTGTTAATGTAATAGGTTGTAGTTTTTGTTGCTTAGCAAAGTATTTAAATGAAAAGCGTAATTAAGTGTATAGAAATATTTTGTAGCCTATATATTCTAATTAATGATATTTCTTTTGCTATCAGTATTGTTGAAATCAAAAGTACATGCCAACAATGAAAATGTCAAATTCCCCTTCCCATTCACTCAGCGCTCCCCTACCACTATTGTCTCTGCCGTTTCTTCCCAGCCAGTGTCCAGTTCAGTTGAGTTAATGTTGTGAACTGTTAAAGTAGTGCCATAAAGTTCTGTTTTGTGACAGTATTTATCAGTTTGTGGTGTTACGAAGTGCTTCTTCTTAGTCTCATTTCTTTTGTCTGGGCAAATGAAACATTAATGCTGGACACCACTACTTGTTTTATTTGTGGTAACAGGAGAGACATCAATAGTGACAAAGGGCTTGGAATCTCTGATATGCATCAGCAAGGAATGGAAGGATGGGGCTCACAATCTTCAACAGAATGCTGGACTGATTGTAGTGCATAACTATATGTCGGCGTGAATATATTAAGGAATGAAATATAAGGAAACTAATTAATCAGAATGGTGCACAAGCAGATGATAAAAGTTTGAGATCCTCTTCCTCTTATCCACTCAATTAAAGAAAAAAAAAATCTGTTTCGTATGTGCTGAGCAATGTGACATAAAGGTGGAAACAAAAAAAAAAAAAAACACTACAAAAACGCCATGGAGTGTCTGCAGTTCGCTCTTAACTGTGAAACATACACTACTTGAGAAAGCAGAGAAACATGATGATGAATTCGTAGAAAGGTTGCTGAACGCATCAACTATGTTTTGTGTTTAGTAGCTGCAGAAGCCCGTTATCATCAAGACTGCCATGCTAAATTAGTGTTGAACCCCTCCTCTGTTTAAAAAAGAGGCCATCGTCAAGATACCAAACTTTGATACCTCTTTTCAAGAATTATGCAAATTTAAAGATAGATCAGAAGAATGTCAATTTTTACTGCTCGATTTGTTGCAGAAAGTTAATAAATGTCTCCCAGAAGGAGATACAATGACTGTAAAAACTCTGAAAAACAAACTGACTGAACACATCGGTGATGGGGCCTTGTTTGCCACAATGCCAAAAAATCCCCCAGTTGTATGTTTTCATGGCAGGGGCCACAAACTTTTGAATCAATGGTGCAATGAACGAGCTGTTAATGAAAAAGATGTGAGAGAGAGAATAGTAGAAGCAGCAGCAGCTATCGTCCATGAAGATATAAGAATGACTCCTTACAGTATTGCCAATTATCCAGATATCAATGACTTGACAGAGAATGCTGAAGTTATGGTTCCTGACACTTTACATGAATTTGTGAGGGTGTGGTTTTCTCAAAAATGAAAGGCAGTGAACAGTCCTCTTTTAAAAAAATATACAGCAATATCCCTTGCGATTGTGTCAGCTACCAGGCCCCGTTCAGTTATCTCCCCGCTGCAACTTGGTCTTGCAGTGTACTTGTTTCATAAAGTGGGATGAAAAAACATTGTTGAAATTGTCTCAAATATGGGTTTCTGCTCTTCATATAGCACTGTGGCTTTATTTTAGGCTTCTGCCGTTCAGTTCTGGAAACCAAATATTTCAAGTGATTCATTCTCACTTCAATATTGCAACAATGAAGGGCAAAGTTACATTCCATGCTATGGGTGGAATCAGGTGTGTGACTCCAGGGAGAGCGATAGAACATCAGAAAGTAATAAAACTCTGTCATGCCAAGCTCTACTGAAACAACAAGTACCAAAAAAAATTTGTGTGCTAACATTCCAAAGGCAGAATAGAGTTGGGATTGAAGAAATTGTTCTGCATAATGTCTACTCAGAACCAACATTCACTAAAGCAATAGTGCCTACCAATCACGATTTTACTTGGATGATCGGAAAGTTTGTGCAGCTTTCTATTCCTACAAGGTAAGGTTTTATGGAAAAACTCACTACTAAAGAACCTTATACACTATCAAAATGTATTAACCCTTCCATTCATCAACAATCTGCCCACAGATTATAGCACTACTTTCACTTATGCCATCACAGAGCACAAGAAGACCACACAGCAAATATGTATTGTGACGTTTGATCAACCACTCTACATGAAAGCCAAAGGTATCACTGCAGGAGGCTAATGGAGGGAATGAGCTATTCACTAATGTAGTTATTCGATTAGGAGGCTCCCACTTGGCAATGTCTTTTCTAGGAGCAATAGGATTCTTAATGAGAGACAGTGGAATCTCAACTTTTGGAGACTGTATATGCTGCAGCTTCTGTTCCCCATATACTTTCTGGTCGTGCATACATGAGGATAATTCAGGCTCACTCTTGTGATGGATCTGGGAGATGTGTTATTTTCTACTCGATTTGTCGATACCAAATCTAATGAGGAAGGTTGTAAACGTTTTCTTATATTTTTGTCAGAGTATTTTTTGTGAATTGTAATTTGCCAATTTTATGCTAATTTGCTTATATGTTCGAGAGTGACAGCATATTAATTAATGTTAGTAGATGTGACGAATAATATCAAAGAGACTGGTTACAAGTGGAAGCTTGTGTGTTGTGTGAAATGTCTTTGACGCAGGAGTCATCTTTGAACATGGTCAGTCGGCAGTGAACACTGGGTGTGTGACGGTTGAACAATGTACAGGTCCCCGTTATAATAATTTGCAAGCAACCAGAAAAAATGAGTTAATCTACTACTTTTTTATATAAACATCAAGAAGGAAGCACATTTGAAAAAATGGTATTTGAAGCACCAAAAATGAGGCAAATGCATTGAACCAGTCATTAAAGACTGTATTTCTGATATGAGTGGAAACAGTGCATCTTTCAGCGATTTGG
This sequence comes from Schistocerca americana, assembly GCF_021461395.2. Lineage (NCBI taxonomy): Eukaryota > Metazoa > Arthropoda > Insecta > Orthoptera > Acrididae > Schistocerca > Schistocerca americana. Next base: position 1,077,986,518 of record NC_060119.1, on the reverse strand, counting down.
AAAAACATCAAGTGATTGAAAAGGTGAGAAAATTGTAGCGAAATGCATGAAGATCTGCATCAGATAGGCACTTGGTGCAGGGAGTGGCAACTGACCCTTAAGATAGACAAATGTAATGTATTGTGAATACATAGAAAGAAGGATCCTTTATTGTATGATTATATGATAGCGGAACAAACACTAGTAGCAGTTACTTCTGTAAAATATCTGGGAGTATGCGTGCGGAACGATTTGAAGTGGAATGATCATATAAAATTAATTGTTGGTAAGGTGAGTACCAGGTTGAGATTCATTGGGAGTGTCCTTAGAAAATGTAGTCCATCAACAAAGGAGGTGGCTTCCTTACACTAACGTTTGTGGCCACACACTGTTGGGTGGCTTGCGGAGTATAAATGTAGATGTAGATGTAGATGTAGACATTTCAGCAGCCGACGAAACAGCATTTTGCAATCATATTTTCACTAGATGACTGAAGCCAACACAAAAAAGTCAAATATCATCTTATAAACATCCACGGAACAGTGAGTACTGTCACGAAATATGCTAAATTCAAGTATATAAAAATAGTGAGCATATTTCACTCTGCAGTCATGTGTGCCCTTTCCATCATGATGCTGGAGGAAATGGCAGTCATGGAGGAGGAGAAGCAACATATTAAAGACTGTATTTTTGATATGAGTGGAAACAGTGCATCTTTCAGCGATTTGGAAAAAGATCAAGTGATTGAAAAGGTGAAAAATAAATTTGTCAACACAATGGATGATATTATGCAAAGAGGGAAAACTTCCCAGTTATGGATACCATACATTCAGCTTGTCTTCTTGGAACTGAATTTCAGCCAGTCAGAGCGTATGGGGAATTGGGAGCTCCATATAGATTGTGTGAGAGCTATGCTCCCAATATTCCATGCAACTGGACACCTTCCTTACACTAACGCTTGTCATTTGTACCTCCAGGATATGGAAAAACTGAAACAAACCATGAAACCCGCGCAGTTCGATAAATTCACCAAGGACAGCTTCTTTACGGTTCGGTGTGGAGTATGGACGAACATGACGATACAACAAATGCTTATGAAGAATCTGAAGAGTGTTGGAGGTGTTTCACATGGAAGAGGTTCCACATATAGTGTGTTGAACCAATGGATTTTCGGTATACCACCAATAGCCCATCTCATATGTGAAGCTATGGAACAGTTCTGCAATTTACATTCAGTTTTGAGTGATCAATATGTCGAACTGAGGAGTGGGACAATAGAAATTGATGGGAAAATTCACAGAAGATTACAGCTGTGGTTGTAACAACACACTCCATTTGCTTATAAGGAGCAAATGTATTCGTTAGGATCTGAATTAGTAGCTTCTCAGGAAGTAAACTGCTACAAAGCTGTGTCTGTTGGTGAAGAAGCTCTTTGAACAACACTTACTGTCTTGCCAAAATTTGGTTCTCTGAAGCTTATGTGATCCAGCATGGTTAGGAGAATGGGGGTGTCAACTGTTAGGCTTGAAAAAATATAACTGAAGTAGATACAACTTAGCTATTTCAGAGAATACTGTGCACACTTCATTCACCTGATGATTTAAAGGATTGCTTCACATACGAATTATCAAGTGTACCAATGTCTCTGTTTGACAGCAGTGAATTGGTGAGGGGGGAAAAAAAATCGTCACTGTACAATCTTAAGTCAAGTACCTGAAAGGAATATTGACAACAATGAATCAAAATTCTTTGTTATAGGTGGAGGGTATCTTATCCACCACATCGTGTGGCCTGAGAATGGAACTTTTGGTGACATTTATAAAACCTTAACAGCCTATATTATAAAGATGATGTTGCTGTTGTATTTTACAGATATTCAGAAAGCTCTCTGAACATAAAAACTATTGAACGCCAAAGGTGAACGATGAAGCGGACATCACAAGAAATTTTCTTTAATGCAAAGACGTTATGCGTTGAACCACAGTCTGTCTTTCTAGGTAACCTCAGCAGTAAGGAAATGTTTATTATACAGCTTGTACAAAAACTAGACAGTTTAGGTACTAAAACCAAGATTGCGGATGATGATTCAGGTGTTGAAATTGTTGCAAAAGCAATAAATTCCTCAAAATTTTACTAGCAAGTGATTATAGTGGGTCAAGATGTAGATCTTCTTGTGCTACTTATTGCTCTTGCTCCAGATGACACAGACATAATCCTGATGAAGGAAGGTAAAGATAGCATCAGCACAAGGTGTTACGGTTTTAAAAATATGTGTAACTCCTCACTTGTTCATAACTGCAAGAATTCAATACTGTTTCTTCATGCAGTAAGTGGTTGTGACAGCACTTCAGCCTTGTTAAGGAAAGAAAAGCTGCAAGCTTTCCAACTATTCAACCGGTGTCCCCAACTTCATAATATTCCACAGATATTCAACAATCCTGCTTCCTCTCCTGATACCATTGCAGAAGCAGGAGAGGAATTTATACACTCTCTCTACACAAAAACAGTAGAAAGTCCTGATGATAACTTAAATGCCATTTGATTTAAATGTTATAATGTACTTGTGGGTAAGGCAAACAATGCTGTCATACTCTCTCATTTACCACCCACTACTGATGCAAGACGCCTCCACTCTTACTGAGTTTATGGCTGGAGAACAACTTGGATACCAGAAACGGGGGCTGAAGGAAATCAAACTCATCCCTCTCCCCAATTTACCTGAAATGACCACCTGCTCCAGACAAAATACTGCTACTGATTTCATGCGTCTGCACTCAAGGCTGTGGAAGAAAGTGCTGATGTATGAAGGCTGACCTAGATTGCACAACAATATGCAAAAACTGTCATGGACAAAGCTGCACCTATGTGCCTCACAGTGATTTCACAGAAGATTTGGATGATGGTGTTATGTAAAAAAAATATTTACAAGAATTTATTTGATAGATATTGTGGTATTTTCATTGTCTGCATGCTGTACGTATGATTGTAAATATATTACAGCAAAAGTAATTGCTGATTAGTTTTCTAGTAATTCTTAATTTTCAGGAAAACTAATTTTCAATCCACTAATTTAAGTTGCATAAATCTAAAAGTAAAAGACTATAAAGCAAAACTGTTCCCTATAAATAAAAGTCTGTTTTGAAAGAAATTTCACTTTCTTTCACCTTCAAATTTTAGCACTTATAAACTAATTACCTTACTTAACATGCATTTGACCTTCTCCAAGTAGAATTTCATGAGAAATACTTTCTGTCATATAGATAACTTCTTTAAATGAACCGTTTTTCGTTACGTTTGGAAAAAGGAAAATAAATTACGTTAAGAGGTAGGGGAGGGGGAAGCTCCCCCGATAGGGGAGGGAACTTTTCTGTGTTTTACTTCTTCACCCCCTAAGAGTGTTTTCCCAAAGTTTCAAAAACTTTATAATTTTTTCCCCCCATTAGCTTGGCAATTAAAGTGACGTAAGAGACGGTAATAAAAGTCAATCAGAATGGTTTGCCGAAAAACAAACATACAAAAACATGGAAGAATTACGAATAAACAAGATAAGTGGATGGTGGAGAAGAAAATAGCTGTCAAATTTGCAAACAAATCAGTGAAAGGTGATCGGGAGAATGCCATGTAGTGTAATGAACTATAAATTGTTGTGTGCAAATTTGTTAATAACAATGGAATTGTTATATGCAAATAAAAATGAAAATGGACCCATCTACCACCACGGAAATCAGTGTTAGAAAAGATGTAGAGCAATGTGTTCATTAATCTTAGTGATACAGATAAATAAACGAATGGATTGGCACATAAGGTAGAAAACAGACGACAGTTTGAACAAGGCAGACAACAACAAAGACTGACAAGAGGGTTGAATAAGAAGGAATGATGGCCACATGGGCTACTATAACAACAAAAACAATCAATTATTGATAAAATTATTTATTCTTCTGCCTGAAGAAAAAGCCACTGGCTCCGAAAGCTTGCCAAACACAACAGTCTTATGTGTGTGTTCTGCCGCAGCTTGGTGAGTAGATTTTTATCAATCCAATTAAATAATTTTATCAATAATTGACTGCTTCCATTGTTATATTAGCCAGCTTAACTGTGACCTATGTGCCTCATCAGCAAATTTGCACTCTGCCACACTTCTCTCCTTCAACAAAATCCTGCAGTTATCTGCTCCTCATGTTTCCTTGAAAGGTATCATCGGCCAAGCCAACTTCAAACTGCAACAACATGCCAGACTTAATCTCAAAACGCTATCCCACCTTCTCCTAAACTACCCGAATAGTGGTATTCCCCTTCCTGCCCCTCTGCAGCTCCATAAACCGCCACACAATCAGCCACCACTCTTCTCCTACAAACCGAGTTTGTCACAACAGTACAGTGTCCTTAACCTGTCATCTAAAGCATTCTCCCCTCCTGAATTATTTGTACTATCTAAGGGCCTCGCTTTCAGCCTTAAACCTGCATTTTATCATGCTGCTTTTGTGAGGGACCTCCTTTCCTTTACACGTAATATCCATTGGAAATATCACTTTGCATCCCAATGCCAAAACCATACCAACAGCAAACCTAACATTGAAACCAGTCTTCAACAGTTCAGGCCACAATCCCCATCTGACCCACCATCACTACTCCAAAATCATCCCTTCTAAGCCTTCCAAGACTTCCGCACAATCAGCATTGCTTCACAATCCTTCCTCAGGTCCCTACAACAAGACCCTAACCTGTCCTCTGCAGAATTCCAGTCTCTATGTTCCCTAAAAGCCGATGACTTCACCATTATCCTCCCAGCAGACAAAGGATCTACCATCGTAGCACTTGACCAAAAGGAGTATGTTAGGGAAGGTCTATGACAGCTGTCTGACACCCCTAAATACAGTGTCTGCCATCAAGATCCCATCCCTGTGATTCAAACTGACCTGCAGTCCCTCCTTAAAACCTCAGGCCCCTCACAAGGACTAACACCTCAGTGCATAGAACTTCTCACCCCACGCAAAGTACACACCCCCTAGCTTTTACCTTCTTCCTAAGATCCACAAACCCAATCATTCTGGCCGTCCTATAGTTGCTGGCTGCAAAGCACCCACCAAATGTATATTTGCTTCAGTTGATCAGTACCTGCAACCCACAGTACAAAGACTCCCCACTTACATCCAACCATTTCCTAGATTGTCTGAAAACCGTACCCGTTCCACTCCCACCACACACCTTGCTTATCAACACCATTGATGCCACCTCCCTCTATACCAACATCCCCCACATACATGGTCTGTCTACTGCTGAACATTTCCTCAGCCAGTGCCCACCTTATTCCAAACCTATGACATTCTTCCTACTCACCTTAATCAACTTAATACTTACCAACAACTACTTCACCTTTGAGGGGCAGACATTCAAACAGATCAGGGGTACGGCCATGGAAACCAGTATGGCTCCTTCCTATGCCAACCTTTTCATTGATCACTTGGAGGGGGCTTTCTTGGGATCCATAAGTCTTCAGCCCCTGGTCTGGTTTCAATACATTGATGACATCTTTACCATATGGACTCATCATGAGGCTGACCTGCTAAAATTCCTGGAATCTCTGAATACCTTCTCCGAATTAAATTTCACATAGTCCTATTCCGCTTTCCTCGATGTTGATCTTGTCCTCACTGAAGACCAGCTACACACTTCCGTCCACGTTAAAGCTACCGACAAACAACAGTACTTACATTTTGACAGTTGCCATCCTTTCCGTGTCAAATGTTCCCTCCCACACAGCCTTGGCATCTGAGGCAAACGCATTTGTTCGGATGCAGACTCTTTACAGCAGTACTCACATCAGCCTTCACTGCACATAATTACCCAACAGCCTAGTTAAAAAGCAGATATCCCAGGCCATCACATCCAATCATGATACTGCTGATCTCTCCACAAAACAGCTTCACAGCACACCATTGGTGACTTGGTATTATCCTGGTCTGGAATGTGTCAATCAGCTACTTCGACAGGGCCATGACTTCCTAAAATCAAGTCCTGAAATGAAATCCATTCTGTCTGACATCCATTCTGCCCACCACACCTAGAATAGCTTTCCGTCGCCCATGCAATCTCCACCATATTCTTGTCAGACCCTATGCTCCTCCTGCACCCATCTCCCTACCCTACGGCTCCTACCCCCGTGACCATCCCTGCTGTAAGACTTGCCCTATGCATCCTCCTACCATCACCTATAATAACCCTGTAACTGGCAAAATATATACTATCAATGGGAGAGCCACCTGTGAAACGACACGTCATATACCAGCTGTTATGTAAACACTGTTCAACCTTCTACATTGGCATGACTACCATCAAATTATCAATTAGGATGAATGGGCATAGGCAGAGGGTGTATACTGGCAACTCACAATATCCTGTTGCAGAGCATGTGCCACAACATGACATTCATGACCTCGGCACCTGTTTTCCACATGTGCCATCTGGATTCTGCCCCCAGACACCAGTTTCTCAGAACTCCGCGGGTGGGAACTAGCACTACAAAATGCCCTTGGTTCTCGCCACCCCCCTGGCCTTAATTTACATTAATTTCTTCTACCTCAGCTTTTTTTCAGTGTAACTACTCTTTGCTCACTCCATTTTAGTTTTCTACATCTTTCATTGTCTTTCCCATCTATTTTTCACCACCTCCCTCCCACCTCTGTTACGTGCAATGCACTTGCTTTTCACTCTTATTGTGCACGATGTTTTAGTAGTAATTTCTGTCTTGATATTACCCTGTCTTCCACCTTTAAGCTCTCATGTTTTCAAATTTTGTCTGATGCAGTCCCCAACAATCAGTCTTTCTTTCTCATCCCGTATGGTAAGCCTCCCCTGACCCATGGTTCTGGGTGACTTCCCGAAACCTACGCCTTTTCCTAGACCTCTCCAGTGCTTTTCCTTCACCCTTCTTCCTTCCCCTTCAACACTTCTGCCTGAAGAACAAGCCACTGGCTCCGAAAGCTTGCCAACAATAACAGTCTTTTACGTGTATGTTCTACCATGGCTTGGTGAGTAGATTTTTTACCTATTGAATTAAATAATTCTATGTTGACTAAAATGTTTTGTTTTGTTCATAGGCCATTACCAATCAATAATATTTCTCTAACTGAAGACAGATTTATAAATGTTGGTATATAAAGGAGTATAAAGAAAATGTTTTTGTGTAGTGGTTACTAACAGACATTTGTTGATCACAGTATTTTTGCGTTTCTCAAAATGCTTACAGACATTTTGATGAAATACAGGTTCTACAGTCATGCCACTATGATAAAATCAATGAATGTAGTTTTATATTAAAAAATAGAGTCACAAGGAGGAATATTTGTTATGTGCACCATCTTTTTGTGTCCATTCATCTTACATGACATTTGGTAGTAATTTGAGAGCTGCAGAGTAGGTAAAAGGTCCGAGTTTGTAGTAGTTTTGAAAATTTATGAGAAAAGAACTCTGTAAAGAAAATTCTGATCTTCTCCTCATTTGAATGAAATAATTATGCTAAGGTTGCCAAAAATGTTGTACATCATGTAATGAAGAACCTATGAATATTGATTTGTTTTACTCCAAATCTTGTTGGCATTACCAGTTTTATTATTTTGTATCAAAATTTTTCTTGCATTTTATGCTTTCAAAATTTTTAGGGGGTAGCTGTAATAAAACTGGTTATGGCGAGATAAATGTACTATCCGATCTTGGATGATATGAAATGACCGATTCCCAAGTTGAAGACTCAAAACCGAGAAATCCACTACCATATAACTATACAAAAATATATAAATGTGAACATTTATAAACACTTAATGTAATTATGATGATGATTAAGCACTTCTTAGAAAGATAAGCAATGATAAAGAATTATTTGTACTTTATTTTTAAAATGTATGTTTCAAAGATGAGTTTGCACAAATAGATTGATATATGATAGTATTTTCTTTGCTACATGTTGTTAGAGGTAAGTCTTTGTCTTTGAGTAGTTAGTAGTACAGGTTTGAAAAGCGAGGAGGGAATACAAGTTGTATGTGTTGTGTTAGCATCAAGGTTGACGATGATTTGTACTGTGAAGAGAAATGACTGAAAATGCTGTATATGTGTTCAACACCACGAAGTCCACCAGTGTTCATATTATTTAACAAAATGAAGCCAAGCATCCTCTGGACCAGCATAAAAAGTTACATTTCAGAATCAACTACAAGCCTATAACTTACAACAAAGAAGCAGAATAAAAGATTCGGCTTATGAAAACTGTTTATTCAAATTCTACCATTGCTACCTCTCTCTGCAGTGAGTCACTATCTCGGTATGCCAGGTGCTGTGAAAATGTGACCAGCCGGGCAAATTATTAACTTGCTTCAAAATTAATAAATCAATTTTGGGCTACAAGAGGGTGGTGACAGTCAGAAGTGGGAGCGTGGAAGAGTACATATAGGTGGAGGACAAGTCTAGCAAAGACTGAGGCCAGACGAGAAGCCAAGCTCTGTCGTTCACCTATCTATCACCTTCCCTACTTTAACTCCAGCACTACACTGCCTTCTATTCCACCAACGCACCCACTAGTCTTGCTCCCGCTCTGTATTTCTCTCCTTTCCCGCTCCACGTAACCCCCCCCCCCCAAAACACCCAATTGCACCTATTAGCCTTACTCCAACCCCAACACATCCCTGCATGCTCCCGTAAGCAGCACTAAACCTTCCCCCACCTCTACTCAGCTATCCTTTCTCCTCCCTGCCCTATGCCTCCTCTCACCACCCTCGCCATATTGCTGCTCCCATCAGGCACAGTTGCAGTCTGTAGTCTGGCCTCACTGGCTGGAGGCAGTAGTCATGTGTGTGAGAGTTATGCTTGTGTGAATCCACCCGTTTTCTACATTGGAACATGGCCTTTTTGCTTAAAACCTAAATGTTTAGCCATCTTTTTGTTGTGCCTGTCTGTGAGCAGCAACAATTCCTGTAATTTTTCAGTATATAATTTGTAAACAAATATAGTGTAATATACTCGACAAAAAATTATTAAGTTTTGTTAACATATAAATGAAAATGAACATTTGATATAAATCTAAAAATATGCAAAGTTAGATAAAATATCAGACATTGCATCATTTACAATTCACAGATATTGAACAGGCCACCAAGTGGTGTCCAAACTGATCTCATACTATTAACAAAGTACACAGAAAATATAAATGGCTACTTGAAAGCAGTACTAAGATATCCATGGACTTATCTCCGAAAACGCAACTTTCAGCTTTTTTAACATATGTCCTCAGTGTAATCAGCTCTATGCTGTGTCAAAATAAGGTATATCTATCTCTTCTCCTGGAAAGAATAAGGTGCTGCTTATCTCAAGGTCATGAGTTAATTTGAAAGAAAGATACACGTGTTCGCACTTATGTTCTTTTGTCTTGAGGAAGTGCATCTCAGTTTTGGGATCAGCAAAATGTGTTTTTCTAACTTCTTATTTTGGGAAGTAAATTTGGAAATAAGTTTTAATCCAGCACAGACCACTATTTCCTTGTTTTGCATAATATTGTTTTCCTGAACTTTGCACTATTTTCTTCTGTACCAAAAGAGAAGTATATGTTGTCTAGGTTGCTAATGAGAAGTCTTGCAATGTCAACTGGAAATGTCTCATCAGATCTCACTGCTCAATCATTTGTCTGTCTGTAAGCTCTCGGGACAGTTTATACACCTGATTTCAAACTACTACATTTCCCCTGTGAGTACCAGCGAGAGGACAACTGCTAGACACAACAATGACTGTCCTTTGTAAGCATCATCAGGCATGATCATATTGTTTTCATTGTCATGTCACATTTTGTTTAGTTTCTTGAAGGGATCACTGTGAAGAGCTTGATGTTAGTATTCACTCTCTGTTAGACAGAAAATCACTTCAAGAGAAATCAAAATCACCACAATGACAGGAATTCAGCATCCCATAAAGGTAAGTCAAAGTGATTATAATGATAAAGAATCTGGGCAGTCTGACAAAGGAAATGGAGTTGAAAAGGAAAAGAAAACAAGAAAAAGGAGAAAGAACACAGACAAACGGAGGAGGAACATAATAAAAATGAATTGTCAGTCAGGAATTGCATACACATCGCCTGCTAAGAATGAAGTGCAGGCCAGAACAATGAAGTATAAGAATTTTTCCAAATGTCCAAAAAATGTAGCGAGACCATCAGCAAGACTGAAGTGGGAGTATGATTCATGGATTCTACATGATAAAAGATATAGAAAAGCATTGACAGTGTTTAGCTTCACTTATTATGGAGATACCTAAAGCAAGGCCACGTCACAGTTTTCCTGAAAGATGATTGTGAAGCTCACGCGTGTTTTGAGTGTTTCTGAAACACTGTTAATGCATGAACTGTGTGAGAACAATAATCAGATTGACAACACTGTGAACAATATGGCAATGCTGTGTTGTTCTACTTGTGTAGACCAGTGTGTTCACACTTTCCAGGTGCTTAGTCCAAGTTTCAGCTCCATACAGCCATCAGATGATTTTTGAGAGCACCATCACTTAAGTTCTGTTTTTGTTGTGTGTTATGAAAATGGAACAGTGGAATTTAGAGTGCTCTTATGCCATCAAGTTTCATGTCAAACTTGGAGTATCCACGAATGTGACCTTCGAAAAGTTGAAGCAGGCCTATGGGGAACACTCCTTATCAAGAGCACAAGTTTTCCACAGGCACAAATCATTTTTGGAAGGACGAGAACATATTGAAGATGAACCTCACTCAGGGAGACCTCCAGCTTCTAAAACCGTTGAAAATGTTGAATGTTTAAGGGGCCAACATTTAACAATAGAATGATAGATGACCTGTTAAACTTAAACACTTTCACTGTACATCAAATTTTGACCAAAGTTTTGCACATGCAAATGGCTTGTGCCTAAATTATGCCAAAAAACCTCACAAATGTGCAGAAGGACAACTGAAGAAACAGGTGTGCTGACCTTCTTCAGAGGGTTGCCGATGACCACAAATGGTTCAGGCTTGTGACCACAGGCAATAAATTGTGGATTTTTTTTTAGTATGATCCTGAAACAAAGTGGGCAAATGAGAAGTGGTACAATGAGACATCTCCTCAAAGCTCAAATGAGCAAATCAAAGATCAAAACAATGCTGATTTGCTTTCTTGGCTGTAGGGATATAATGCATAAAGGATTTAACAAGATTTGCTATATGGAACATCCGCAACTGAGAGGCATGAAATTAATTTAGAGAGGTCCGCTTCAGTTATACTAATATTTATTTAAACCACAAATGGTTTCAAGATTTTAAAATCGCATTTTCAGGTGTATTAAATTATAGTATTTGACAATGAAAACTATCAATTATTGACAAAAAAATATCCAAATAAATTATAGTATTTGGTAATACATAATGTGCAGTCAGGCCAGTCAGTGCAAGAGCTCCAATCATTGCATTTTGGCAGAAACTGTCTGTCGCTGGGCAGCAGCACAGTAGGTATGCCAACCACTACTATGTGGAGAGCCATGCCAGAGGTCTGGAAGCATGGTAAAGCATGGGCACTAATGGTGTGCAAGCAGGACTTGCTTGAAGGGGACAATATTGCTGTTTAAAAAAATTAAAACTTTGGTAAATTAAAAATCAGTCTCAAAACTTTTCTCACATACACGATATCAGGAACACTTGTGCAATGCATACAGGAGAAAACACAAAGCAGCAACATGATTCTGACTGCTAACAAGAGAGTTCACCATTTTCCAAGTATAAGGAGATCCAATGAGGCAAGGGAGAGAATAAGGACCATATAAAATCATTTCCTACTGTTCCATTGCATTCCTGCCACAAGAGAACTGTGGGACAGTTCTTATCAGGAGATCTGAACATACAGATAATGCATGGACTATAGGCCTATAAGAAATTTTGCTAAGAGCAGCTTACTGCTGAAAAATATTGGTTCTACAGAGAAATATTAAATACAGAGTTTAACCTAGGCTTTTCATGTACCTAGAAAAGAGGAATACGGCCACAGATATTGCTTTCAAAATCACTCCAAAGTAAGCCAACAGGCAGGAAAGACCATGACTAAAAAGAAAACAGGAAAACAGAAAATCTAAAAAAAAATAATAATAATAATAAATAAATAAAAAGCAAAAACAAAAAATATGAAAGAGTGTGTCCGAGCAGGAGAATGCCATTTACTGGAATCTGACATAGAAGCTGTAAGGTATTGTCTAAACATAGCAGCTAAGGCCATTTTCTTCAAAAGAAGACTTGTCTGTATACAATTTCGCAGCAGATGAGTATAATAATGATGCCAGGAAAGCTAGAAATTACAAGTGGCATGAATGTCTGGCCAAATGTGGACCAACTGAAGCAGCATCTTGCGTATTTCAAGAAGATTTCCAGAAGATTGCAGATGGTCATCCAGTTGTTAAAATAAGCATTATAAGTGTGCATTTAATTATGTACTGAACATATTAATTCTTCTTTTTAGCATTTAAATCTAATTTATATAATGCTATGGTTTAAACTGTTGCAGGTGCAATTAATACATAACTAATTAAGCTGCTACATCATTAGGGTTAGAAATTTGAGCATAAAAGTTCTCTTAGAAGTACATGAAGTAAAATGAAACAGTACCAAATCTTAGCAACAGTTCATATAGCATTTTACTAAAAAGGTGTGGTGATCACCATGAATTAACAGTCATTTGAATCTAGCTCTTAAACACATATTCAGCCATTCACTTATGTGGAAGGTAAATATTTTGAATAGAGAATTGCATAATTGGATTTGTATGTACTACTCACACCCATTCACAGAAGGTGTGGTGATCTCCATGATTTAACAATCATTTGACTCTAGCTCTTAAACACATATTCAGCCATTCACCTATGTGGAAGGTAAATAATTTGAATAGAAAATTACATAACTGGATTTGTATATACTACTCACACCTATCCACACAAATTTGTTTGCAATTCACATCCTGTGAAAATTACCAGGTATAGTATCTCATGGGTATGAATAAGTACTATCCACATTCACACACTGTTACTTCAGTTTTACAGTTAAGCCTGTGTGCAGTAAACACTGTAAACTATCTGTAACTAAGATCACACCCTTTTCGAAGCCTAGGAGTGACAATTAGAGTCTACTGACTCCCAGTACATTCAGTTCTGAATGGAAATAATTACTGTTGACCGCACTCTGTATGAACATTTCATCACTAAGCTAAAAATTACTTATTGGCACTAAATAAGATGCAAACATCAGGAGAAGAATAACAGTATTTTGGAATAACGTTTCATACTGGATGTACCTACCAAATCCATGAACACGGCAGTGCCAGCAAAGGTAGAGGCACACACTTTAGGGACAGAAACAGAAGAGGTGGACATGGTGCCAGCATTGGATGGGGCAATTTGATTGCCAATAGTACCTTCTGACAGATTACCCACAGTCACAATGTTTATGAACTGCTTCCTTTTCAGGTAATCCTTTGGGTTACTGGATGAATCATGTAAATGTATTTCCTTTTCGCAGACTCTACAGACCATGACATCTGTCATTTTTTGTGTAAAATTTGCAGACAACAGAGCATTTTGGCATTTTCATCCCGGCACAATGTTCTTTATTAAGTAAAGACATTATTCATAAACATAGCCATGAAACATAACTAAAAATTACTTACTGGCACTAAATAAAAAGCAAACATCAGAACGATAGTAACAGTTTTCTGGCCGTGTTTACTTAACAAAGAATATTGTACCTGGATCAAAATGCCAAAATGGTCAATTGTGTGGAAATTTTACACAAAAACTGACAGGGATGTTTGGTCTGCATAGCTGCAAAAGGAAAAGCATTTATAAGTTTCATCCAGTAATCAAAAGGACTACTTGAAAATGAAGTGTCACCATTTTTAAACATTGTGTCTGTGAGTATTCTGTCAAAAGGTACTACTGGCAATCAGCTGTCCCTGTTTACTGTTGGTACCATGTCCACCACTTTTGCTTTTGGTCCTACAATGTGTGCCTCTACCTCTGCTAGCACTGCAATGTTCATGGATGTGTTAGTACCTATGTATGAAACCTGATTTCATAAGACTTTTATGACTGAACCATCAGTGGTAAATCAACCCTCTAACTGCAGAAGTATTGTAGCTCCAAAAGTATTGAGAAAAATACCAAGGCAGACAAGGCTAGTTTAAGGCCCAAAGGAACACCAGCTGTCACTTGGGGTGCCTAGCTAAGAGGAGCACACTTGGCTATTTAATGTAAGCTATCATATTGTATGTTGAATCTGTTTTTTTATTTCATTTTATGGAGGTGTGTAACTGTATTTCCACAGTTCTAGAGATTCTCAAGTCTGCTGAATGAAACATGTAAACAAAAGGAAGTTACATACAACTCATGGCTACTCTACAGTTTTAATTTCTGATGGTCACTGTTCCCTCACAGGTGATGCCTGTGCTTGCTAAATTTGGCCCTAGCCAGGCCTTATGAATTGAACACAAATATTTAAAACTGAAGTAGAAACCAATGTGGGTCACCATGAAGATCAAGCTTAACCGTGACTGCCTACAACTTGGCATCATCCCAAAGTATACAAAAATACAGACTCCTTGTATTGCACATCACATCAACAGGCAGTGGAAGTAAGTGGGATGAAAGAGGAAATCTAGGTGCACACAAGCACAAGCAACTACTTAAAGACCTTTTAAATGAGTTATATTTTCAAAATAAAAATGAATTAAGTGCAACACAGTACATGTTAGTGGAAAGTGAAGTGTATACTAGCGTCAAAAATGCGGCAAACAAGTGTAGTGTTACACACTACAAGAAACTTGTCAGGATTTCTGACAATAATCATGTAGTCAAGTCTGAAGATCAGGCTATATTTTCCAAGACAAATACCCGCATGTAAATTTACAAATTGACGAGGAGGTGGTAGATTTATTGGAGTAAAGACTTCAGGACAACTTAAGGAACCATTTAATCGAGAAAGATATTAAGTAAATAATTCTGCCAATTTAATCAAAAATGAGGAAACTGGAGTAGCTCTGAAAGTGAGCAGAGCTTTACATAAAGTGTTAGGCATGAACAGTACTAATACCCAGGAGCTTAGTATCATTAAAAATATGAATAAGAAATTGCTTGACATAGAAGATTTGTTCATAAAAGCTGACAAGAGTAGCACAGCAGTGCAACCTGTTTTCCATGGGCAGATAACCTTCTGTATTTCAGCATTTCATTACTGCCCGATAGGCAGTGGCTCCTATCATGATCTAAGTAGGACGTTGTTTGTGTGGAACTCCACCCATGAGTCAAGAAACTGACATCATCCATGCCCTCAAAATTCGGTTTTGCACTTAATTACACTTACATTCTCACGACCCGCACTGCCGTACTAGGCAAGGTCCTAGCGGAGGTTGTTTGCCATTGATTTCCTGCAACCATAATGGGGATGAATGATGATGATGAACACAACATAACAACACCCAGTCTTTTCGAGGCATAGAAAATTCCTGACCCCGCTAGGAATCGAACCCGAGTCTCCGTATGTGGGAAGCAAGAACACTACTGCAAAACCACGAGCTGCGGACACATTCTCACATACAGTATGCTAATTACCACAGGCAAATGTGTTAAGGTGTCTATCCAGTGATATTAAATCCATATACAAATGTGTAGAAGTGTGCAGTCCTCAGTCAGGTATTGAAACACTCATTCAGTATGTTACAATGGGACAGAGAGAGGGAACAGTCTTACAAAGTGAGCTGTGAGTAAGGAAAACTGGACTGACTTAAAAGAAGCTATACCTTACTTGCAACAACAAATAAAAATAAGCCAACCAGTCAGCAGTAGATGATTTGACAGGTGGCACAAAACATATGTAACAAATCATAAATTGCAATATTTTTCAGGCTTATGCTGTCTCTCTAAACTTGATTAAGTGTATGAATGCCTGCCCCCCTCCACAAACGTGCGTGTACACACACACACACACACACACACACACACACACACACACATCCGTAAAAGGGGCAACAACGGTGGGGCCATTTGGAGAGGAAATTTTCATGAGCTGAGATACCATGTGTATCCATCACACAGAGCTTCTCAACCTACAAATAAGACACCAGTGATTCCTGGAATGTATCAAATCCATTTTCACCCCTCTCCATTATTGTCACCATCGATGTTACTTCACTTTATACAAACAGTCCACATACACACAGCCAGGTAACCACACATGGGAACCAGAATGGTCTCTTCTTATGCTAACCTTTTCTAAGGTCACAATGGAAGAGGCATTCCTCAAGACCCAGATGCTGGGCTCCCTGATACAGATTTATTAATGACATCTTTGTGGTCTAGACTCATGGTGAAGGAGAACTCCTTCTTACAACAATTTAACTTTTTTTCCTAACTCATATTCACCTGGACCTTTTCCAAGTCCAAAGTCAACTTCCTTGATGTTGACCATCACCAAACCTCTGTCCAGATAACACCAATCAATAACAACAATACCAGCTGTTAAGCTGTCACACATTCTGCATAAAATGTCCCCTTCCTTGCAGCATCAGTATCCATGGCAAATTATCTGTTGCATCACTGAATATCTCAGCAAACTTGTTTGACTGTGGAAGACTGTAGCATGGTCCCTCCTTTCAACAATTGCACAAACATCAAAATGGCAGATATTGAGAATAGAAAAACAACTACAATCGCTTAGCAGTGGAAAGGCGTCAGGAGCAGATGAGATACCTATAAGAATCTACAAAGATTATGCGAAAGAACTTGCTCCCCTTCTAGTAGTAATTTATCATAGATCATTTAAGCAATGAAGGATGCCTAGTGACTGACAGAAATCTCAGGTCATTCCCATTTTTAAGAAGGGTTGTAGGACAGATGCACACAATTATAGTCCTATATCACTGACGTCAATCTGTTGTAGAGTTTTGGAACGCATTTCATTCTCAAGAATTATGACATTCTTGGAGGAGGAAAATCACCTCTATAAAAATCAACATGGATTCCATATCCTGAGAAACTCATCCTGTGCGGTTCCTCCATGATAGGAATGTTGATGTTGTGCTTCTTGACTTCAGGAAGGCATTTGACAACGTCCCGCACTGCCATTTAGGGGAAAAAATGTGATCTTATTGAGTAACAGAGCAGATTTGTGACTGGCTTCAATACTTCCTTGCAGACATAACTCAACAAGCTGCTCTTAACAGAACAAAACTGACAGATGTAAAGCTAATTTACAGAGTACCCCAAGGAAGTATAAAACATCAGATGCTCTCTAAGGCTGTTTGCAGCTGATGCAGTTGTCTATAACTAAGTAGCAACACCAGAGGATAGTAAG
Source organism: Schistocerca americana (assembly GCF_021461395.2). Classification (NCBI taxonomy): domain Eukaryota; kingdom Metazoa; phylum Arthropoda; class Insecta; order Orthoptera; family Acrididae; genus Schistocerca; species Schistocerca americana. The sequence goes on along the minus strand of NC_060119.1, from coordinate 1,077,969,174 downwards.
GATTTGCAGAATAACCACCAGATAATTGTTGAATGGTGCAGCCTCTCTGGCAGTTGACCCAGAATGTAAATAAATGTAACATGTTGCACACACATAGGAAAATAAGTCCACTACTGTATAACTACACTATTGATGACAAATTGCTGGAAACTGTAACTGCCATAAAATATCTACGAGTAACTATCCCAAGCAACCTTAAGTAGAATGACCCCATAAAACAAATACTGGGAAAAGCAGAAGCCAGACCCAGATTCATAGGAAGAATCTTAAGGGAAAAAAATGAAGGAAGCGGCTTATAAGGCACTTGTTTGACCAATTCTTGTGTGTTGTTCATCTATCTGGGATCCCTACCAGATAGAACTGATAGAGGAGACAGAGAAGATCAAATGAAGAGCAGCACATTTTGTCACGGGATCGTTTACTCAGCACGAGAGTGTTACGGAGATGTTCAACAGACTCCATTGGCAAAAGTTACAAAAGATGCATTGTGCATCACAGCGATGCAATGACAGGAGAGTCAGTCAAGACAGGGGAGGCGACATGCGGTCTGACAGCAAGGCTGATGTCACCACAGACAGACTTGATAATAACACCAGGGACCAATGATAAGGATGGCCCAATTATGAGAGAGCACTTTCCAGGAAGAGTTGGACAACTTATTACTTATATGTCTCAAGAAATGACAATGCGGGGAAATTTGATAAATTGGAGCCAATACAGAGGCTTACCAACAATCATTTTTCCCATGCGCTACTCACGAGTGGAACACGGTTGAAGGACTCAATGGTACACAAAGTAACCTACGCTGCACATCATTAGGAGGCCTGTGGCATATGATGTAGATTTAGATAATTCACAATGCATTATATGTACTTCAATGGAAATAACCGATAGAATAACTGTGTATTTCCAAAGAAATAGAAGTATTGGATGTCTGGGCTGGCTCCAGGGACAATGGCGGTGGCAAGAGAACTGGCTGCACCAGAGCCTGTGTTGAACTTACTGACAAGGCAGCTGGAGTAGGCGTTGACAGGGATGGAAGCCGCAGCCCAAGCAGGCCGATGGCGAGAAGACTGAAGAACGGACATACAATATCCCAGACAGCTGCTGGCCAGAACAAGGTCAGTGACAGCACGAGAGTCAGCTGGGACAAGGCTGGTGATAGACGGATGAACAACAGGACTGGCGTCATCACAGACAGACTTGGCGTTGACAGTACAGCTGGTTGGGACAGGGCCACTGATGGTAGAACAGACGAGATAGCTGGCAGCGGCACCAACAGGATGGTCAACAACACAAGGACTGGCCTGGACAGGGCCAAGGAAGGGCAAACTGACAACAAGACTAACGTCATTGCAGACAGACTTGGCGATGACAGGAGAGTCAGTCAGGACAGGGGAGGCGACGTGCGGTCTGACAGCAAGGCCGATGTCACCAAAGACAGACTTGATAACAACACTAGGGACCCATGATAAGGATGGCCCAAAAAGAGTGATACCAACAAGCTGTAACACGTCCAGTGCTGACAAGACTGACACCAAAGATGAAAGAGGCAGTATCTGATGGTGTCCCAAAGACTGGACTGAGAGCGGCGGAACTGCTGCTGTACAACTCTGAGAACAAGACACATAATGCAGCATGGCACAACAACAACCTTGTAAACAACTGGACTGAATGGGGGCTGGCTTGCCACACACAAAACTTAGGGATGCCTGTCTCACTCTGTTCATGAACAAGCTCACTTAAAACACTGTGAAAAAGACTATTCGACACTTACTGAGGATATGGCATGTGTATTTCTGGGCCAGATGCTACTAACACAATGAAAATGCACTCTTAACTGTTCCATTAACAAATCATAGTCTAAGCTCTCCAGGCACAAGGTGGGGGAAAACTGGCAATATAAACAAAAATTTCTGCAACCACACCAGCAAGAAAACAAGCAATGTGTCGTGTACATTTGATGCAATACACCATAAAATGCAACTCCAACTATTGACAGTACTTTTACTGACCACTGAATACAAGAAAAAGTGGCACAGATGCGGAAGCAGTCTGCATCATGCCGAAATGTGGCTACATTAGCCAAAACCTGAGAGAGCTGAGTTATGCCCTGTAACAACTACCAGATTTGCTGCTCCTGCAAGTGAATGAATTGAGGCAATAGCTGCTCTGATGATGAGACAGACATTGTGATACACTTAAAAATGTAAACTTGGCGTGAGAACACTGCCAGCAAATGAAAGCTTAAATCTTGCAACACTGAAAACAACTTAGACCAGCAGCAGTACTGTTGTATACACATTAACGAAACACCTGAACTATGCAGAAAAGACAACAATAACTAATAAACTTGCTGCTTAGAATGAAAACCATATCCAAGCGTAAGTATTGTGAATGCAAATAAAACTGCCCACTGACTGAGGAAACAGAACATGCGGGAAAACACTGCCCCCAACAAAACTAACTAGCACACCATGAACAATGTAAAAACAAAATCTGCTCTGATAAACAAACCGATACATGGAAAAACTCTAAATGCAGATTGAATGAACACTGAAATACAATACCTGTGAGAGATGATAACATCAAAACACAGTTTTAGTGTATCACCATTGAAGAATGGCGACAAGAGAAGACAGCACAACACTAACAATGTACTTTAACACACACGCAGACAAACTCTGGTCAATAGTGTATGAAGTACAAAAGGAGGAGAAAACGACAACAATCCAATGGGCACTAAAGCACTATACAGAAAAAAAAAAAAAAATCCTCATCACCAATAAAGAACTCTCATTCTGAGAAGTGATCAAGGATACTTTTAAAAGAGGAACTTTATTGACAATATGAAATTCAATTGCAATGTCCTTGGATGAATATTCACACAACTACATACAACAGAAATATCTCTCCTGTGACATGTCTGTGATGTGCCTATACAATGAATCGCCAGAAGGCGATGGCATGAAGACTTGGGACATTATTGGGCTGGTGCTGCTGGCGTGTGACAGCTGATGTGCTGCTGGTGTTGACCAGGATGGAATGGGCCAGGTCTGCCAATGTGGCGTATTGAGAAGAAACTGCTGGTACTGCCGATTTGTAGTACTGGAAGTGAACTTCTGCTACCGCCAACTTAAGGCATAGGGTCAAACCATCTTAGCATGGTCCAGCAGCAGCCTAAATAGTCAGGCACAGATGGATACCAGATGGTGCTGCTAGGGCATGTGGTGTAGCATAGCAAAATAGTGCCCTGATGACAGCGCTCTCTGTTGTGACAAGCACGCTGCCTATTGGCAAGGTAGGTGTCCCCAGACACTGTGAATGTGACATAACTCTGTGGTAAACAGCCTTGGTCATACAAAGACAATACCTGTTTTGATGAAAGCTCTTCATCCATGTCCCTTTAGCAGTGTGGTGTGGGGAAGACACAACTACATCTACATCCATGTCCCTGCTCTGCAAACCACTGCACAGTGCATGGCAGAGGGTAAATCAAAAAACAGTAAACAGGCAGATACAACTCAATGATACCAGAAATTGTTTGTTTTAAGATTGACACAGCTCATATAAAAGCCCTCATTCTTCTCTTTGCACCAAACATAGTATTTTCCTGAAAATGTAATATTTTACAAGCTAATTGTATTCAAAATTTTCATTTTCTAGAATTTTAAACTGATATTCTTCCTTAACCAGAACCACAGTTATATAACAATGATTTTTATGTTTCCAAAAATATATACCTTTAATTAAATTATCAGTTAGTTTGTTAATTTGGGTGAACTTTGGAAACCCTTTCAGATTAAACTGTACTAATCATTTTCTAATTATATAGCTAGTAGTTAAGCAAACTTCACTGAAAATTGCATCTTTGTCTCTTTTAATTTTCCTGTCATTTGTGTTAATATCTAAAATGGAATTGCTTAGTATTTTACCAGTTTGTAACCTTCTTAATATGCATGTCTATAAATAAGCAGTGTGGCCAGTCAATTCACATTTGGCAGTCAAAATGCAAACATCTATGTGAGTCAATCAGTGTGCAGTAGGCTACATATGCATCTATATGCATGTCTGTCACAGTGAATCTCATAACATGTACATACTTTGAGAGCAAAGGAGGCCACTCACCAAAAAGCAGTGACATTTTTAAATCTTTGAAAGGCACACACATATAAGAAAGGAAACCTGTCAGCTTTTGGAGTAATCCTTTCTCAAGGTAGACTACAAATATATGCAGAAAACAAACATACACATACACACACAGACAAACTTTACATGCATATTCACACTTGCACGCTAGGAATGAGTAGGGAGGGAGAGCAGTGGCATGGGATAGGCATGCAATGCACAGGTGTCAGAGCTGGTGGTGAATGTTGTACACTAAAGGTGATGTGGGGAAGTGAATTGGAGTGGGGAATAGTGGCACAGAGATGGACTAGGAAGCTGTGCAGGTTGGGTGGGCAATTTTTTATTCTTGAGTCAGAAAATACAAATTTACTGTAGCACATAGGGCACTGAAGCATGGGGCTTGTGGTTTGTCGTTGTCCACAATAGAGCACCACTTTAGGAGGGGTGGGAAGAATCTTGGGTAGGATGTCCCTCATTTCAGAACATGATGGTAGATAACCATAGTCGTGGCAAAGGATATGGTTCAGTTGTTCCAGTCCGGGGTGGTATTGGGTGATAAGGGGGACACTCCTTTGTAGCTGATTCTTGTTGGTGGTGGGAGCATAGAGGGTGTGACTAGGTTTGGGGGTAGTACCTATCTGTGACGGCCTTTGTGAGATTGGGCCACCTATTAAAGCAGCCAAGACATGTACCAGCTCTGTAGCAAACACTATACAGCATGTTATTTCAATATGACTACCAACCAGCTGTCCACTAGAATTAATGATCACACTAAACTGTTGTCAAGAACAAAGTTCACCACCCAGTGCCACAACACGCTCAATTTCAATGACTGCTTCACAATCCAGTCCCTCTGGATCCTTCCCACCCCCATTAGCTTCTATGAATTATGCAGGTGGAAATTATCCTTGCAACACATCCTTCAGTCCTGTAACTATACTGGCTTTGATCTCCAGTAACCCACTATCCAAACACCCTCCACCCAACAGGTTCCCCTCCCTCCATCCTATCACCCCCTCCTAATTTCCTTCCCAATGTGCACCACTCCCCACCAGCTCCGATATCTGTGCATCACATACCTACCCCATACATCTGCCACCTCTTCCTCCCACATTCCTTGCCAGTACACTGGCTGCCTCCCTCCAAGCTACTAGCCACCTATCCCCAACCCCTCTTCCTGTCCCCTTCCTCTCTCTCCTTCCACCCACCCCACTGACACAACTCCCAAACCAATGGTCCACCTGCCAAAACACAGCGTCCAGCCAGTACCACGTAGAGGCATAGGCATATGTATGCACGTGTGTGTGTGTGTGTGTGTGTGTGTGTGTGTGTGTGTGTGTGTGTGTGTGTTTTCTGTGCATATTTGTACTCTAGTTCGAAGAGTATTACTCCGTAAGCTAACACTTTTCTTTCTTTTTTTGCGTGTATCTGTTGATGACTCAATGCTACTGATATATAGGACATATATTCTACCACAACTCCCCTACAAAATACATTACAGTTTTTTTGTTGATTTCTGCCACTTGTGAACATTTTGAACATTCTCTCAGTTTGAGTAGCTTACTGAACTGCACTACGATATGCCGTAGATGCCCTGTAGTCAACGAATCTGATCATCAAACTAAACTGTGTGTCAATAAATGTGAAGAGAAATTAAAACTAAATTGTTTATCAATCATTTAATAACAGCTCACCACCATCATCAACCACAAGAAGAAGAATAAATTAGAAATTCTAGGAAACTTATGAGACAGAGCCATATGAACCAGGTTGGTAAGTTACCAACTACGTCACTGTCTAAGCAGATTTCTCTGGATTCAGCGTGCCAGTTTTCTGGTAAAGGAAAATGTTTTGTTACATTGTTTTATTATAGAAGTTAAAAAATGTAAGATTCATCTAGTTAATTTATTATGTTTGGAGCTTTATAAAACATCATCAAAGAGAACAAAATGTAATTACCATAGGCATAAAGTCCAAGGCCATGAAATTGGTCATTTTTCCATTCACCTTCATAGAATGTTCCATCGGCAAACCACATACGCCCACGGCCATGGCGTTTGTTGTCTAACCAAGCACCATCATAATAGCTCCCATCAGCATAATAACTTATTCCCTGACCCTGCAACCAGCAACTTACAATATATTATAATATTTATGCATTACCACCAAAAATTTCCAGAGAGTTACTTTCATTAGTTAACTGTAATTATTACTCTGATTCCTTATGAGTACTGTGCTTTACATCCTTCAACCTGAAGGCAAAAATTATTTCACTATTACTATTTTCACTACTTCTGCCACTGTTCCTGAAAGGAAACTGGTTGTGCCTCTTTAGAGGAACTATTCTGGCAGCATTTACCTCAGACAATTTAGGAAAATCACAGAAAACCTAAATCTGGATGGTGAACAAAGATTTGATCAGTTGTCCTCCCAAATGCGAGTTCAGTGTGCTAACCACTCCACCACCCTGCTTGGTAATAGAGAAAAGCAACAATCATAAATATAAAATATAAGATATACTAACACCTAACAATCAATAATATTAGTTTGGTTATATTACTAACGAAGACTGTAAGGCATATTACTATTTTGTTTTTATTTTCTTTTTGGGTCATCATTGTTCTGACTGGTTTGATGTGGCCCACCAGGAAATCCTCTCTTGTATCAAACTCTTCACCTCAGAGTAGGTCTTGCAGTCATTGTCCTCAATTATTTCCTGGGTGTATTCCAATCTCTGTGTTTCTCTACAGTTTTTACCATCTGCAACTCCCTCTAGTACCATGGAAGCCATTGCTTGATGTCTTAACAGATGTCCTATCATCCTGCCCCTTCTTCTTGTCAGTGTTTTCCAAATATTCGTTTCCTCTCCGATTCTATGCAGAACCCTCTCATTATTTACCTTATAAGCCCATCCAATTTTCAACATTCATCTGTAGCAGATGCTTCAATTCTCTTCTGTTCTTGTTTTCTCACAGTCCATATTTTACTACCATACAATACTGTTCTCAAAATATACATTCTCAGATATTTCTTCCTCAAATTATGGTCTATGTTTGATACTAATAGACTTCTCTTGGCCAGGAATGCCCTTTTTGCCAGTGCTAGTCTGCTTTTCATGTCCTCCTTGTTCCATCTGTCATGGGTTATTTTGATGCCCAGGTAGCACAATTCCATCACTTTATCTTCTTTAAGACCATCAATTCTGATGTTAAGTTTCTTACTGTTCTCATTTCTGCTACTTTTCATTACTTTCATTTTTCTTTGATTTACTCTCAGTTCATATTCTGTGCTCAATAAACTGTTCAGTACATTCAGCAGATCCTGTCATTCTTTCTCACTTTCACAGAGGATAGCTATGTCACCAGTGAATCTTAGCATCAATATCCTTTCACTCTTGAATTCTAATTCCACTTTCAAACCCTTCTTTAATTCCCATCATTGCTTCTTCAATGCATAGACTGAACACTATGGGTGACAGATCACATCCCTGTCCAACACCCTTTTTAAACTGAGCACTTCATTATTTATCTTACAGTCTTATTGTTCCCTTTTGACTCTTATACTTGTTGTATATTACCCACCTCTCCTTACAGCTTACCCCCATAATTCTGAACATCTTGTACCATTTGACATTGTTGAATGCTATTTCCAGGTCAACAAACCATATGAACATGTCTTGATTTCTCTTTAGTCAGGCTTCCAATATCAACCACATTGTCAGAACTGCCTTTCTGGTATTTCACCTTTACTAAAGCCACAATGATCACCATCTAACACATCTTCAGTTTTCATTTCCATTCTTCTGTTATTATTCTTGTCAGCGATTTGGATGCATGGACTGTTAAGTTGATTGTGCAATAAATATCTCACTTGTCAGCTCTTGCACTCTTTGGAATTGAGTGGATGATATTTTTCTGAAATTCAGATGGCATAGTGCCAAACTCATATATTCTAGACACCAACGTGAATAGTCATTTTGTTGCCATTTCTCCCAATGATTTTAGAAATTCTGATGGAATGTTTTCAATCGCTACTGCCTAATTTGATCTTAAGTCTTCCTAAGCTCTTTTAAATTCTGATTCTAATACTGGAACTCCTATCTCTTCTATGTCAACTCCTGTTCCTCCTCCTACACATCAGACAAATCTTCTCCCTCACAGAGGCCTTCAATGTACTCTTTCCACCTATATGCTCCCTCTTCTGCATTTAAAAGTGGAATTCCCACTGCACTATTAATGTTACCAACCTTGCTTTTCATTTCATTTAAGGTTGTTTTGACTCTGCTATATGCTGAGTCAGTCCTTCCAACAATTATGTCTTTTTCGATTTCTTCACAATTTTCATGCAGCCATTTTGCCTTAGCTTCCCTGCACTTCCTATTTATTTCATTCCTAAGTGACTTGTACTTCTGTATTCCTGAATTTCCCTGAACATTTTTGTACTTCATTCTTTCATCAATCAACTGAAGTATTTCTTTTATTACTCGTGGTTCCTTCACAGTTTCCTTCCATGTACCTATGTTTTCTTTCCCAACATCTGTGATTGTCCTTTTTAGAGATGCCCATTCCTCTTCAACTGAGCTGCCTACTGAACTATTCCTTATAACAGTATCTAGAGCTTTAGAGGACTTAAAGCTTCTCTCTTCATTCCTTAGTATTTCTGCATCCCACTTCTTTGCAGACTGATTCTTCCTGGCTAATATTTTCAACTTCAGCCTACTCTTATTTTACTACTATGTTGTGGTCTGATTCTATATCTGGTCCTGTGTATTCCTTAAATCCAATACCCGATTTCGGAATCTCTGCCTGACCATGATGTAATCTAACCGAAACCTTCCAGTATCTTGTGGTCTTTTCCAAGTATACCTCATCCTCTTGTGATTCTGGAACAGAATATTTGTTATTATTAGCTGAAATTTATTGCAGAACTCAATTAGTCTTTCTTCTCTCTCATTCCTAGTACCAGATTACTGTCAGATGGCGCCGATAGGAAAGTGTAGTGACGCTTCTCTCTCGTTAAAAAAGCAAAAAATGAACAGTTCTTCGTGTAGAGAATGTAAAAAGCGTGTGATGAAGGTATTCTGTGAATCAAATGCAACTACTGGTTACACGAAAAGTGCGCGAAAGTAAATATAAAGTTCACCAGCGAGGATTTTCCGTGGACACGTCACGGTTGTTTACGTGACGAAACGGCCGATCTTGTAGCTGCAGTTGATACAAAAAACGAAATTATAAAGTTGCTACAAAGTGACAATGAGGCATTAAAAACCGAACTTTCTTCCATCAAGAAAGAAAACGATACAGTAAGACAAGAAAAGCCATCAAACGGAAAAGCAAGAAGATCGCGAAAATACGAGTGACCGATCGGACTTTAAAAACAATAACATTTCAAGTGTTCCCGTTGATGTCTCGGTAAACTCAGTAAGCCAAAAACCGGAAGATAAATATAAATGGAAGGTGGTGATATACAGCAAAAGGAAAAACAAGGCGACAGATACGCAACAAAAGGAATTCGCTGCTGAAGAATATAGCTGTCCCCAATTGCAAGCTCAACGTACGACCTGGAATTAGAACGCAACAACTCGGTAAACATTTTAAAAATATGGTAAATGCAAGACAAGATACAACAGAACCAGATTCTGAAATCAGACATAATTATAAAGGGGTGTTTATACACATTGGAACGAATTCGTTAAGGAGCAGCAGTGAGGAAGAAATGGCAAACGAAACAAGAAACATGATTCGTTCTGCAAGAAATATGTATGCAGGATCTCGGCTTATACTTAGCGGAATTATAAACAGAAAGTCGGTGAGTGAGAAATATATCACCAAAATAAACTGTGCTCTTAAAGAACAATGTGATCGTCTTGGGGCAATTTTTATAGACCCAAACAAATTCCTATGTGAAAACTCACTAGAGAAGGATGGCTTGCATTTAAATAGACTGGGGTCTGTAACATTCAGCAGAATGTTTGCAGATGTCTGCAAAATCATTAGAAGCAAGGGAAACTAATATGCCCTGAAGGGGGTGAAAAATCATGAACTCTACCTGGAAAAGGAAAATATAAGCACCATACAAAAATAGACGATACTAAAGAATTTGCCCCAGAATACATCTCACAACATGTAAACCAACAAAAGAAAAATTATATAAAAGTACTTCATCAAAATATTCAGAAACAAAAACTTAGAAGCAGAAGTACTCTTGAGTGAAGTAAGACCAGACATGTTATGCATAAGTGAACATGGACTAACTAAAAGTAAAATACATAATGTTGCAATAAAGGACTACAAACTAGCTAGTTACTTCTGCGGATCTAAATATAAGGTGTGGTGGCGTCTGTATATATATTAAAACAGGTACTCGATCAAAGAATGTAAACAGTGAAGATGCTACATTGCCCATAGCTAGCGAAAAAGACTTTGAAGTTACTGGTATAGTGACAAGAATTTTAGAGTGTTTTGTGTGCACAGGTCACCATGTGGCAGTATTAGCACCTTTCTGAAAAACATTGCCAGCTTACTGAGAATGAATGTGAAGAGAAATCTTATTATATGTGGAGACTTCAACATTGACATGGGAAAAGACACAAAAATAAGACAGGATTTTTAAGAATTGTTAATACAGCATAACAAGAAAGTAACAATAACTGCACCAACAAGAATGACTTCACAAAGTGAGACAGTTATTGACAACATAATTACTAATATGTGTAACTATGAATCACATGTAGTTCATACAGAAATATCTGATCATCATGGACAACTAATCAGCTTTTGCAGAAGTAATGACACAGCATCAGAACCAAAACAAACAACCAAAGAAATTAGGATCATCAGTGAACAAAATATCAACATCTTTAGAACAATGTTAAGTAAGGAAATCTGGAATGAAACCCTACAGGCCCAGAGTGTAAATGAAAAATATGATGCATTTATTTCAACAATTAAGTACCATTTTATGTAGCATTTGCCAAAGTAAATACACAAGAAAGGCAACAAGATAAAAAACAGTGGATTACCAGTGAAATATTAGAACAGTGAAGGAAGCTTCAGGATGTGAGATGGATGGGCGAAGCTGAAAACTATAAAATGTTAAAAAAGAAGTATGGAAAAAAAATACAAGAAGCCAAAGCAAGAGCAATTGACACCACCATAACGAACTCAAAAAACAAGGCAAAGGCAGATTCGAATGCAATCAATGCTGAAAGAAAGGAAAAAGATGGGTCAAACAAAGAAAAAGGTATTAAGTCAATTAAAATAGACAACACAGTGGTCACAGATGGTAGAGAAATAGCAAACATACTGAATAATAACAATATCAGTGTAGTAGAAAACTTAAAATTGGAAAGAAATAGTCGAAAACAGACGGGCATTAAGTTACCAAAAAGATCATGCAGTACTATGTTCTTAAGACCAGTCACAGAAGATGAATTGCGGAAAACTATACAGAAACTGAAGTCCAAGAAATCAGCTGGTGATGATGAAATATCAAATCACGTAATAAAGCTGGTAAGTGAGTAGATAATAACACCACTGCTGAACATAGCAAACTGTTCTTTCAGAGATGCATTTTTTCCAGAAGAACTGAAGATAACGAAGGTAGTGCCAGTGTACAAGAAAGGGTGTAAGGATGATCCCAACAACTACAAACCAGTTTCACTGATATCAGGTTTCTCAAAAATCCTAGAAATGCTTATATATACCAGATTAGTTAACTATTTGGACAAACATAACATTCTCATACCCTCACAACATGGTTTCAGAATGGGTAAATCTACAGAATCAGCAATTGCCAGTCTAACAGAATACATTTTACAGTCCTTAGATGAGAAAAAGGTTGCCTCTGCAATGTTTCTGGATCTTTCAAAGGTATTTGACACCATTGACCATGAAATGCTGATACAAAAATTAAGCAACTATGGCATTTGTGGGCAACCAGGTGAATGGATAAAATCATACTTGTGCAACTGCAAGCAGTATGTATCATTACGAAACTCATACCAATCAGAAACCAAACCCATCAAATATGGAGTGCCGCAGGGTTCGGTAATGGGGCCATTGTTATTTAATGTGTTTGTTAATGATATAGGTATTGAGGAGTAAGAAAAGAAAATATTGTATGCTGATGACATGACAATACTAAATAGTGACCAAAATATGGAACAGCTTGAGAGAAGGGCATACATATCTGCAAATGTCACAGCTCAATGGCTGTTGGAAAATGAACTGGTTATAAATCTAAAAAAGACTATGTATGCAGGGTTTAAAAAAAGGAAAAGGCTTTAGACATGGATTTAGAGGCTGATGGAACAAGGCTGGAAGAAGTAGAATCTGCTAGATTCTTAGGTATTCTTGTGGATAATCAACTGAAATGGGAAAAAAACTTATTAATAATGTCTGTAAGAAACTGAGCTCTGTCATTTTCTTAATGACGCAGCTATCACAGTATTCAGACAAGAACCTTCTGTGTACAGTGTATCATGGACTTTTCGAACCATACTTACAGTATGGAGTGACTGTGTGGGGAAACAAACAAGAGACAAAACGAGTGTTCACATTAAAAAAAAAAAAAAAAAAAAAAAAAGCAATTAGGACCATTTTAAGAAGAAAGACCTCTGAAGCATGCAGAAACTGTTTCAAGAATTTGGGTATCTTAACTTTTTCATCGTTGTATATATACAAAAAAATAATGTACATCACAAAAGGTGGTGAGGACTGTATTACAAATGCTAGTGTCCACACCCACAATACAAGAAGGAAGAAAGAAGTACGGAGCATACCCCACTGACTAGCAATGCTAGAAAAAGGACCCCAGTACTCTGGTGTCAGACTACTAAGAAGTCTGCCTAAAAACCTGCAAGATAGTGTACTTCACAATGACTTTCCAAAGAAACTTAAAGACTATCTCATTGAAAAAGAGTTTTATAGTGTTGCAGAATACTTTGCCATTAAATTTGTATATATTGTTATTCATTATCAATGATGTAAAAATGTAAGCTAAAGGTGTAGAAAAATAAGTGATAATGAATGTTAATTCTTTGACATGTCCTATATTACACGTACATTTACTGTACACAGTGTAATCTTACAGGATCAAATAAAATTCAATTCAAGCCCATATTCTCCCTTAACCCTTTCTCCTACTCCTTTCCTGACGACTTCATTCCTGTCCTCCATGACAATTAGATTTTCATCTCCCTTTATGTACCGAATTACCCATTCAATATCCTCATATACGTCCTTTTTTTTTTTTTTTTTTTCAGCGTACAAATTCAGCAGGTACACCTGAACTATCATTGTCAGTGTTAGTTCGCTGTCGATTCTCACGAGAACAAGCCTATCACTGCACTGTTGACAGTAACACATTCTCTGCCCTACCTTCCCATTCATAAGGAATCCTACTTCCATTATACCATTTTCTGCTGCTGCTGCTATTACCCTCAACTCTTCTGACAAGAAATCCTTGCTTTCTTTCCATTTCACTTCACTGACCCCCACTATATATAGATTGAGCCTTACCATTTCCCTTTTCAAATTTTCTAGCTTCCCTGTCATGTTTAAGCTTCTGATGCTCCATGCATACTACATACATGCTTCAAAACAGTGGTGAACAAAGCAGTAATTGCAAAAGAGCTGATATCCATAAACGCTGTTCCTTTTCCACTTATGTTGCTCCTTTTCAGTTCATCTCCCACTACATACATAACATTAATGGGTTGTCAGCGAAAATGTACATCCAGCTCAGAGACTGTTTTTGACATGTCCTGTAGGGTTGATGGCTGACTTCCCACACTTGACCAGTATGGCCCTGTCAAACATAGTTTCAGAAAGACCATTTAATAACTTTGAAAGGTCATTTAACCTGGCAAATAATTACAGGAGTACAGGTAACATATGACCATATAGTTCTACATCTACATCTATACTCTGCAAACCACCAAGAGGTGCATGACAGATGGTATCTCCCATTGTACCAATTATTAGGGTTTCTTCCTGTTACCTTCATGTATGGAGAGCAGAAAGAATGATTGTCTGAATGTCTCTGTGCATGCAGTAATATTTCTAATCTTATCCTCAAGATCGCTGTGTGAGCAATGCATACAGGATTGTAGTATATTCCTAGGGTAATTATTTAAAGCCGGTCTTGAAACTTTGATAATAGACTTTCTCATAACAGTTTACATCTAACTTCAACAGTCTTGCAATTCAGTTCCTTCAGTATTTTTGTGCCACTCTCCCATGGATTAAAGAAACCTGTGAGAATTTGTGCTGCCCTTCTCTGTAAAAATTCAATAACCCCTATTAGTCCTATCTAGTATGGGTCCCACTCACTTGAGCAATATTCTAGAACTGGTGACACAAGTGATTTTTAAGCAATCTTCTTTGTAGACTGACTGCACTTCCCCAATATTCTACCAATAAACCAAAATCTTATACCTGCTTGAACCTATGTGATCATCACATTTCATATGCATACAAAGTGTTACAGTCAGGTATTTGGGTATTTGTATGAGTTGGCCAATTCCAACAGACTCATTGATATTATAGTCATAGGATACTAATTTTTTATTTTTATTTTGTGAAGTGCAAAATTTTAAATTTCTGAACATATAGAGTAAATTGCCAACCTCTACACCACTTTGAAATCCTATCATGATTCAATATTTATATAGCTTCTTTCAAATAGTATTTCATTATAGATAACTGTATCATCAGCAAAAGGCCTGATTTTACTATTGATATTGTCTGTAAGGTCATTAATATACAACATGAACAGCAAGGGTCCCAACACAGTCCCCTGCGGCACACTTGAAGTTGCTTCTACATTTAACAATGACCCTCCATCCAAGATCACATGCTGTGTCCTCCCTACCAAAAAGTCCTCAATCCAGTCACAAATTTCACTTGATACCCTACATGATTATACTTTTGACAATAAATTTAGGTGTGGTACTGAGTCAAATGCTTTTCAGAAATCAATAAATACTGCACTTATCTGGTTGACTTGATCCAAAGCTTTCAGTATTTCATGTGAGAAAAGTGCAAGTTGGGTTTCACATGATTGATTTTCAAAATCCATGCTGTTTGGCATTGAGGAGGTCATTCTGTTCGAGATACCTCATCATGTTTGAGCTCAGAATATGTTCTAATATTCAAACAACAAATCGATGTCAAAGATATTGGACAGTAGTTTTGTGGATCTCTTCTCCTACCCTTCTTGTAGATGGGTGTGACCTGTGCCTTTCACAAGAACTGAGCATGGTTTTTTGTTCTAGGGATCTATGACTGATTATAGTTAGAAGAGGGGCTAACTCAGCCACAAATTCACTGTAGAATCTGACAGGGATTCCATTGGGGCCTGGAGCTTTGTACAATTTTAATGATTTTAGCTGTTTCTCAGCACCACTGACAATAATACTTACTTCATTCATCTTTTCAGTGGTATGAGGTTTAAATTGGGGCAATTCTCCTGGATTTTCCTTAATAAAGTAACATTTGAATACAGAGTTAAGAATTTCAGCTTTTGCTTTGTTACCCTCAATTTCTGTTCCTGTCTCAGATTTGACACTAGGTGTGGTGCCATAACAGCTTTCACATACAACCAGATTTTCTTTGGGTTCTGTGAAAGATCACTTGACAAAATTCTGCTGTGGTAGTCATTGAAGGCTTCATGCATTGCTCTCTTCACAGCCAAATATGTTTCATTCAGCATCTCTCTGTCTATACCCCTATGCTTTGTTTCACACCTATTATGCAGTAACCTCTGTTTCTTTAGAAGTTTTCTTATAGTGACTGTATGTAATGGAGGGTCCCCGCCATTATGAATTGTTCTATTGGGCACATATCTAACCAGTGAATGGTCAACTATTATTTTCAACTTGGTTGACGTAGCTCCTCTACATGCTCATGCCCTGTGTTGAAAGTTTCAAGTTCCTCATTGACTGATTTTTTATCTAGTTACTGAACATATACATCTTTTTGCTTGTTTTAGTTGTCATTTGTACTTTGGTACTCACTGTCACCACAACCACATCATGGTCAGTGATACCAGTTTTGATGTGGACATACCAGTTTTAGTGAGGACATCCTCAAAGAGATCAGGTCTATTTTTTGCTATTATATTCAATATATTTCCATCATGATTGGGGTCCCTAACTATCTGTTCTAGGTAATTTTCAGAGAAGAATTGATTTAAAAAATCTTTATAAAACAGAAACCAGAGCTCAGTGTTTATTTTATTTGAGGTATTTATTATTAGCACAATGGAACTGGTAGAAATTAACTGGTCTCATGCAATTTACATAACTGTTGCTCAGAGTAATTATTTTCTGTCTTCCTACCTTTCTAATAAAGGGATATGACAACAAAAAATTTCAGTCTGTCCATAAATATCCTCTATGGTAGTGATGTATTGCATATGTGGTTGAATACAGTGCATATGTGTGAAGAAACAAGGTTTAGTACTTCATTTGAGATATTATCAACTCAATGAGAGTTTTTGTTTTTGAGGGAGTTATTACATTCTTAATGTGTTTTGTTGTGGTTTATGTGTCATCCACTGCCAGGTGCACTTTTGTCATATACCTGCCACTAACAACAGAACTGCATGACAAAGTGAGCTGACAGCCCTTGTGCATGATGAGGAGATTGTCATTAACAGAAGAACAGCAAAAGGGCTTAAAATAAGCTTTTCAGGTTTATTTACAAAATAAAAAATTCACCTTACAACCAAACTTTGTGACTCTTCCTCATTTCTTCTACTTTTAACAGCTGATTTTTGAAAATTTCATTGAAACTTTATGAAGTATACCTGGAGCAGTGGGGTATTACCAATTGTCATGCCAGCATGGTCTTACTAATGAAGAGATTTCAACGTATTCTGGAGAACTCAGACATTGAATCAGACATCTCTTCATCTCAATTCTTTCCACCACAGATTCAGGAATCTGGTACAACGATGAAGATCGTAGCTAGGAACAGAACAGAAGGTCAGCAACATGCTATTGCCAGGAAGAAAGGTTGCTTTTGTCATCCTGAGGGACAGAGGATAGCCCAATGCATATGCCTGCCACGAGGCATTGGATGACTCTCTCATCATTGTCTACCAACTTCTTTTGATGAATTGATGCTATTATAACAAAGGAGAACACACAAATAAAAGGTATTACAGTCTGCTAGCTTTCAGAGTCAGTGGCTTCTTAATGTGGCAGAAGATTTGAAGAGAAGGAAAGGTCTTTCCTCCTCATCCCGTCTGGTAAGTCTCTCCAGACTGGGGTTCTGGGTGACTTTTCTGAACTCTACCCCTTCTCCTGAAACTCACCAGTCCTTTTCCCTCACCCCTCTTCCTTCCCCTTCAACCCTTCTGCCAGGAGCCATTGGCTCCAAAAGCTAGCAAACTGTAGTATCTCTTATTTGTGTTCTCCTACAACCATTTGGTGACTAGATTTTTTTTATCTATCCAATTCCTTATATTTTTAAAACCTGATTATTTTCATTGACATATGTATCATATAGAAAACACACTGAATCAAATGCTCACACTTCAGTAAAAACACACATACATAACCTGGACCACATAATTTGAGGAATTGGTATCGTGTATGTTGGAAAGGCATTTTCTTGGATGACCTTTGGTCACATTCTTGGGATCCTAATTTTAAAAGAGATGAAATAACAAGAGTCAGGTTCCACGAACTTATCAGATTCTTTAAGTTCAATGAGAAATCACCCCAAGCTCAAACCATCCCTGCTGACAAGTTCGCTTTTATTTCTGTAATATGGAGCAAGCTTTTGTAAAGCTGCCTCTTCCATTATTGCGTTAGTGAAAATATCATAAGTGATGAGTAGTTATTTCCAGGCAAGCAAGATGCAGTTTTACCCCATTTATTCAAAACAAACCTGACAAAAATGGACTCTAATTATGGATAACTGCAATAATGTCAGCTGAGTCTATTTGCAATGGCACATACCTTGGTAAGGAGGAAAATCAATGAGACATTGGGAGAGTATGTCATTATTCATCTCATGAAACCATTTCTAAACCAAGGAAGAATGTGTCGACAGACAACTTCTTCACATCCCTTCAGTTTTGTCAAGAAACTTCAACGGAAGAAATTTTATTTGGTGGGAACAATGAACAAGATCTGCCAAGAGTCCCCAATTGTGTGCAGAAGAACAATTCTGAATTACATTTCACCATTGACTTGAGAAAGACAGATAAACCAGAGTGCACCCTGACAGGGAAGAAGACTACGAATGTCACAATTCTCAGCACACTACATCCTGAAGTAGCGGTGTGCAAAGAAAGAAAGAAGAAATCAGAAACAGTTATCTTCCATAACACCACAAAGTTTGGTGTGGATATTGTTGATCAACTTGTTCACAAACATTCAACTAAGTTTATTCGCAGGAGATGGCTGGTGCATGCCTTTTACAATATCCAACATAGGGAGTAAATAATTTTCAGATAATCTACAATCAAATAACCAAAAATTACCTGAAGTGGACGGCATTCATTCATCAGCTGGAAAATGAACTTACAAATGAGAAATAATAAAGAGTGGGATGGAAGTGAGAAATCCAACTGAATGAAAAAGTAGCTATTGGACTGGAAAAATAAAAAGGCAAAAGAATAAAAAAAATAAAACCAACAGCACCTGTGAGAAAGGCAAAAACACAATCTGCAGAAAATGTGTTTGAAAGCTCCAATAATCTGCTCAGTGTAATTTCAGTGGTTAGAATTAAACAAATGAAACAAATAAAAGAAATGTTAGCAACTTTACAAATATAGTTGATACCGTTTATAGTGCCATTACTTTTAATGATACACAAAACAGCAAAATCTAACAGTCCTGTAGCATGACACTGCTTATTGCAATTTATTGTACAAAATTATGTATTTTTATTCTATTATCCGAGGAATATATCAGTACCGGTAAGCTACTCATTCTTCAGAAAAGGGGTGTGAGAATAATCTGTGGAGAAAAATATAGGGAATCTTGTCGCAACTTGTTTCCAAAAACAGAGGTGTTAACAGTTATAAACACATACATTCTAAAAGCCATATTGCTTGTGAAAAGACTGCACCCAAAAACTTATTCAGATTTCCACCAGTACAATACTAGAAATAAAGAAAGATTTTACATTGGCAGCCACAGAACAGCACTTTACGAAAAGGGGCCTCAGTATGCAGGTATAAAATTAGCTAATGCACTGCCTAGAGCAGTCATGGCTCTTCCTACAAATAAACTGAAACATCAGCTTAAGAAATTTTTAGTAAAACACCCTTTCTACACATTAGAAGAGTACCATACTTATATGAAGAACAACAAATGCTTTGTGAAATTATGGAACAGAAATAAGTAAACACCTTATTGAAATTTTGTTGTAAATTAATGTCGTATTCAGAAGAATGTGTCTTGTGTATTGTACAAATAACTTTAATCATTACTGTTTCTTTGTACATGTGCAGTGTACCACTCGATGTTGAGTAAAGCTATTGTTATTATTATATTATTATTATTATTATCCTTTACAAATGGAGTTTCCCTGACCTACTAAAGACTTCTAAAATTACCCCACTTCACAAAAAGGGCTCTAAAAATGATGTAGCCAATTACAGGCCCATAACAAAACTCAGCTCATTCTCAAAAATATTTGAAAAATTATTTTACACCAGATTGGAAGACTACCCATATTGACAAAACACCAGCATGGTGTTAGAAAGCAAAAGACAACTACCACAGCTATTTATGAGTATCTCAACAAAACCTTAAAAGCACTGGATAATAAGGAAATCACTACTGGTATCTTTTTAGATTTATCCAAAGCCTTTGATGTAATTGACCATACCATACTCCTTAAGAAGTTAGCAAATAAAGGTATAAGAGGAATTGCAAACAAATGGTTAGAATCTTACCTGTCAAACAGATTTCAAAAAGTTGAAATTAATTTTGAAAAAAGAATACAACCACCCATCGATCTGCTGTCCACTCCTCTGACACAATGCCCATTAGATATGGTGTGTCATAAGGCTCAATCCTGGGACCCATACTGTTTCTGCTATACACTGATGATATAAGCACGAAGCTTGCTACAGGACATACCACACTATTTGCCGATGACACAAGTATACTGATAACGGGTACTGATACAGAGGACCACAACCAAAAAATTAAACCACTTATGTCGTCACTCAGCAAATGGTTCAACGAGAACAAACTAATTATAAACATATAGAAAACAACGTACATCAACTTCAGACTCTCATCCCAAAAACAAGAAATGCCTGATGTGATTCTAAATAACTAAGAGCTTATGTGTGTGGACTCTGTCAAGTTTCTTGGCACATGGCTTGAAGGAAATCTTAAGTGGGGAACTCACACAAATTATATCTCAAAAAAGCTCTCAACTGTGTGTTACATTTTAAGGATACTCAAAAAATGAGTCACAAAATCTGTTCTCATACATGTATATTATGCTTACTTCCATTCTACATTACAGTATGGAATCATATTTTGGGGGAACTCACCTGGAGGTAGATATATTTTCAAAATGCAAAAAAAGGCAATACGCATAATATGTAATCTAAGACATAACAAATCATGCAGACAACATTTCAAAACAAATGGCATTATGACACTGCCCTCTGCTTACATTTATAATACCGTCTCATTTGTCAAGTCATACCTGTTAAACAATGACTGCACATTAAAATTCAATGGAGATATTCATAACTATGCAACAAGGCAGCAATCTGACCTACATATGATTCAGTCCAGAACTACCTGCTACCAAAAAAGTGTTTAAATGTTGGGATACAAATGTATAATAATTTACCCAATGAAATCAAAGCAACAAAGAACCCAAGAGCCTTCACACATAAGTTACAAAAATATCTCTTGGACCATTGCTTTTATGCAGTTGATCATTTTTTTTGAAAGGGGTTAAAAATGTAAACAATATGATAAATGTTCAATTAGGTCTGAAAATTATATACTGTGCATGTCTATGAAATATACTGGATTATTATATACTGTGCATGTCTATGAAATACACTGGACTACTTTACTATTACATTTGTATTGGCTGTTTGTATTTTACCATACAACATTTGTATTTACTGTTTTGTTAAAGATAGCTAACTTCCTCATTGCAAAATAATGTAAAATCAATTTATTAAATATTACTTGCAAATATGTTCCCTTGACCTGTCCAATATCGCATGTACAACCTTACAATTCTATAATTTGTATTAACTATTTTGTTTAAGATAGATAATTTCCTTGCTACAAAATAATGTAAAAATCAATCTGTAAAAATTACTTGTAAATAGCTCTCTTGACCTATCCAATATCACATGTACAGCTGTACAATACTATGATTGCCTGGATCAATAATAAAAAAAAATAAAATAAAATAAAAATAAATAAAAAAATTAAACTTTTTGGAGACTTATTTCTACTTTTTTGCGGGTTTCCTGGTCTACTCGTATCAATGGTTGGGATAATTGTAGGACATTAGAACATTTGGACCCAAAATATGTTTTACTTGAACCTTACATTTAATATCCATTTCCCCATCCATGGGGTAAACTGTATATAGTTCAACTCAGGGACAACACTACGATAACACAGGGTCACCAAACTTGGAAATATAATAGAATCATTCTACAAGGTCACATTACTAACAAATGAAGAATTGACTGGAAAATTGTATCGTGTTAATAAGACATAAAGACATTAAGCTTAAAAATGCTGTTTCGTTACCGCAAATTACTCCAACTGACCATAACACACAAAATAAACGATACATATACAGGCAACACTCCGCAACGGTGGCTAAGTTTATTCCCTCCGCGCTATTTCTCTCTCTAGGGAAGTCTATCTGTAAGGTTGAGCTTGTCTCTCTCACTTCTTGCACCCCATTCTAAAAACATCCAACAAGTAGAATATCAATACGCAGGCTCAGTGCTAAAAATAATCAGGACACAATTTCTTGTTCTGCAAAACATTATTAATTCGCAATCAAACCATCGCTCTCTCTAGCAAATTATTTCAGTACTAAACAAATAAAATGGAGTGTAACGGATGCAAGTGCGAGGCCTCATGAAAATACTTTCCGACAAACAAATTTGGTAGTCTAACTGTCGAACAAAACGAATACTGCAGACTTGTAGCCGTCCAGCATAATGCTCAAACAAACCTTTCCAAGATACGCCAAATTTATCAATCTTAGACGACATTCACAAGCCTGTAAAAACGAAACAAAATGAAACTGAGACACTTGCTAACAATACAGCACCTGTGCAATATAATATTTGCCCTGACTGGGATCTCTGTAGTCTCCTTCTCTGTCCCTTCAAAAGGGGTACAAGACGGTTCAAAACAAATATGAATATTTTCCCAAAAAACAAAACAGATGTAAACACAGCATTATCGTGACTGAAAAGCGCCATTGTCACCTTGTAAAGTACCAGCAGCAATCTTCCGTCATTCTGACACGAAGAAAATTAAAAATGAAAAAATATAAAGCAAATACCGATTATGTAAGAGAAAAACAATGACGGTCTTCAGCAGATTTCGGAAGAAAAAAAATGAGAAAATTTTTTCTACTAATCCTTTGCTTCGTCAGAGGGCATACTGTGAAATGATACTGACTTAAGCGCAGTCACTTACTGATGGAGATAAAAATTATATTGCTAAGCGAATCTTAAAAAAAGACGATTCTTACACTAAAAGCCCACCTTCATGTCACATTTTACCTGTCGTTTTCCTTCGTACCATTCGCCAGTGTACTCTATTGCGTGTAAGCAATGGGGTTCCATATGGCTCTGGATACCATATCCATGTCGAAGTCCATGCTCCCAATCGCCCTCGTATCGTTTCCCCGATGTCTCTAAGAATATTCCTTTGCCTGGAGAATAATTAAAGGTGATGTGAAATCTATAGGTTTACTATTTTCGTTACAGTAAGATACGAAAATACGCTCACCGTGTCTCTTGTTATTCTTCCACTCCCCCTTGTAAGTGTTGCCGGAAATATTAAAAATTTTACAGCGAAGACCATTTTTGTATGACGCGATTTCCCGTCGTTGACTAACAGAGAGTTTCTTCTCCGTGCTTTTTAAAAATGGCATTCCACTGGCACGAGAATTTTGATTCAAGAGATGTTAACTGCAAGAATGTAACCTACCTACTATTAGAGCTTTAGAAGCACGAGAACGTTTCCATGACAATAAAATAAGCATCACAATTAACAATCGAATCCACTGCGCGGTATTATCGAGTTCGCTTGGTACTTGGTAGTGCAGTACTGAATAGAATGGTAGGTACGAAAGACTCGGAGCTACTGCTACTTGCGTCATGGCACAAAGGGTTAGCAACAGTTCTGTTGTTAAATTGATTCTGTGCAAACGATTTATTTTAAGAAGACATATTAGTAAACGAAAAGGACTAGGCTAATCATTTATTTCAAAGCCTTGCGAATACGATACTATGATGTAAATGCAAGGGAGTAAATAATGAAGAAATTGGAGTATTTTGAAGACGTGTCGTTTATTTTGAAGCAAAGATAATGCAGTCGTCTCTAATTAGCATCTTTAGAATATTCATTTTCATGTAATTATCTGTTGTTAGTTCTAGAACGTCTTGCAGGGACCTCTTTTCTACGATATCTTCGTAATTTATCAGCGTTTCACATTAACGCTGCCGGTACATAAACCGGTTTTCATAAATTTCCTTCGTCTTGACCAGTGTTTCTGTCTTGTTTTTTTATTTCGAAAAAAATACTGTGACACATGAATATTATACTACGACCTATAGTGATCTCTAGAAATACTTAAGTGCTTAACAATGGAACAGTGAGAAGTATTGTACACGAGTGCCGATACACGTGTTTTTAACAACCTATTAAGAGTGAATTATATTAAACACTTAATTCAAAGGTGGAAGCACATTCTGTCACACCTTTTTGGCAGCATCCACTTGATATAAAGTTCATGCAACTCCCTCCATGGGCCAATTTTTCAAGGTAGTAACAATTAAAATGGTATCTACCACATTATCACATTGTACATGGCTTATGTCCCTTGGATCCTACACAACAGTGTGTCTGGGACATGTAAGTAAGTCAAGGGTGTGGATTTTGTTTAAGTGCAACATAATTAAATGTTTGAAGATCATGTAATAAAACAGTGTTACAGTTCTGATATCAATTACTGTTGCAACCCAATACATTGCAGTATGGTATTCCACTGAAGAATAGAAACTCTTAACATAACATACTGGCAATGCATTGGTTTGCACCAGTAATTGATATTAGCACTGTAATACTGTTTTATTGCATGATCTTATAGCATTTAATTATGTTGCGCCTAAATAAAATCCACACCCTTGACTTATTTACAAGTCCCAGACACACCGTTGTGTAGGATCCAAGGGACATAAGCCATGTACAATGTGATAATGCGGTAGACACCATTCTAATTATTGCTAGCTTGACATATTTGCCCATGAGGGGAGTAGGGAATTGCATCAACTTTATATCAAATGGATGCTGCCAGTAAGTTGTCCCAGAATGTGCTTCCACCTCTGAGTGAAGGCAAAGATATTTTATGTTGCAGTTGTTTCTACATTTTACTTTTTCATTGACTTTTGTTGCAGCTCTGTGCAATTGTCAGTCCTTTCGAAGTCTCTACATCCCTATGGCAACCTACATCCATTTCAACCTGTTTGCTGTATTCAAGTCTTGGTTTCCCTTTACATTTGTTACCTCAAACTTCTGTCCATTACCAAACTAATGATTCCTTGACGCCTTAAAATGTGTATCATCAACTGAACACTTCTTTTGGTCAAGTTGTGCCATAAATTTATTTTTACCCCAGTCTGTCCTGTGCCTTTGATATACACTACTGGCCATTAAAATTGCTACACCACAAAGATGACGTGCTACAAACGCGAAATTTAACCGACAGGAAGAAGATGCTGTGATATACAAATGATTAGCTTTTCAGAGCATTCACACAAGGTTGGCGCCGGTGGCGACACATACAACGTGCTCACTTGAGGAAAGTTTCCAACCGATTTCTCATACACAAAGAGCAGTTGACCGGCATTGCCTGGTGAAACGTTGTTGTGATGCCTCATGTAAGGAGGAGAAACGCGTACCATCACGTTTCCGACTTTGATAAAGGTCAGATTGTAGCCTATCACGATTGCGGTTTATCGTATCGCGACATTGCTGCTCGCGTTGGTCGAGATCCAATGACTGTTAGCAGACTATGGAAGCGGTGGGTTCAGGAGGGTAATACGGAACGCCGTGCTGGATCCCAACGGCTTAGTATCACTAGCAGTCGAGATGACAGGCATCTTATCCGCATGGCTGTAACAGATCGTGCAGCCACGTCTCGATCCCTGAGTCAACAGATGGGGACGTTTGCAAGACAACAACCATTTGCACGAACAGTTCGACGACGTTTGCAGCAGCATGGACTATCAACTCGGAGACCATGACTGCGGTTACCCTTGACGCTGCATCACAGACAGGAGGCCTGCGATTGTGTAGTCAACGACAAACCTGGGTGCACGAATGGCAAAACGTCATTTTTTCGGCTGAATCCAGGTTCTGTTTACAGCATCATGATGGTCGCATCCATGTTTGGTGACATCGCGGTGAACGCACATTGGAAGCGTGTATTCGTCATCGCCATACTGGCATATCACCCGGCGTGATGGTATGGGGTGCCATTGGTTACACGTCTCTGTCACCTCTTGTTCGCATTGACGGCACTTTGAGCAGTGGACGTTACATTTTAGATGTGTTACGACCTGTAGCTCTATCCTTCATTCGATCCCTGCCAAACCCTACATTTCAGCAGGATAATGCACGGCCGCAGGTCCTGTACAGGCCTTTCTGGATACAGAAAATGTTCGACTGCTGCTCTGGCCACCACATTATCCAGATCTCTTACCAATTGAAAACGTCTGGTCAATGGTGGCCGAGCAACTGGCTCATCACATTACGCCAGTCACTACTCTTGATGAACTGTGGTATCGTGTTGAAGCTTCATAGGCAGCTGTACCTGTACACGCCATCCAAGCTCTTTGACTCAATGTCCAGGTGTATCAAGGCCGTTATTACGGTCAGAGGTGGTTGTTCTGTGTACTGATTTCTCAGGATCTACGCACCCAAATGGCGTGAAAATGTAATCACATGTCAGTTCTAGTATAATATATTTGTCCAATGAATACCCGTTTATCATCTGCATTTCTTCTTGGTGTAGCAATTTTAATGGCCTGTAGTGTACCATTCATAACCACACACCCCTTAGCTCTCAGGCAAAGGACAAAATATAGTGTAGTCAGGTGTTTTTCATCCAAGAAAAATGATTTTAAAGTTGGTATTACATAGATTTTTTAAACTGGATTTCAACCGGAACTTTTTTTATGGCTACTTACAAATCACCATTCGTCTTTCAGATTATTAAATATACTTCGTCATATAGGTTCCCTTGTCTGTAGCTCTGCATTTCAGAAGCTTCTATTCTCTTCTTGCCCCTGTTTATTGTTCACTTTCATTTCAGTTTAACACAGAAACCTTTCCTAACATTCCTCACGCATTACACCCAGATTTACATACTGCAGGCCTACTGAGTCTGTAACCTAAGATCTCTCCAGGCAAATACCTTGTAACTAGAGTAGCAACTGAAACATCCATTCTGTCCACAAACATGATTGCACCAATTCCTAAAGAAGATGCATCATCGGGTAATGACAGTCTAGAAATCATTAACAATGATGCCTCCATCTTGGCCCATAGATCCCAATGAAATCTCACTATTTACTTGTAAGAGATGTCAAGAAACAGTTCTAAGAATGCACACGCATGACATGCTAGAAAACTACGCCAGTTTAGTGAGCAGATCTACATGGCATTATGTACATAATCAATTCAGTGAAGTGCAAGGAACTGGCACACACAAGTGCATACCACTGCAAGAATTTGAGAAGACTTGAGATGATGGAATTTCAGAAGCACTTCTAATTGCTGTGATTAAACCCAAAATAGTATTACAAATGAAATGGCACTGGGCATATATAAAAATTCTGTCAAAAAGTAGGAAATTATTGTGGAAACTGGGAGGAGCTCGCTCAGTATCTTCCTAAGTAGCAAGCAGTATTTGATGTTGCAAACAGTACTTGATGTTGCAAACCAACACAACAATCGTCTAGAATTAAGATATTTACCAAGGAAGGGTACTATATTTGATTCAGTGTTACAACATTGCTAACGAGTTATAGGACATATTTGCAAATAACAATAGAGTCCAGGGGTACACGTGTTTGGTTTTTTTTTTACTTAAAAATCCTTAAAAGCTAATATAATGTGTCTTACAATACTTATTAGAAAGGAAATTATTCCCTTTCATTAGTAAGAACCATAGAACACTTTGGTTTACAAAAACGGCTGCTGAACCAGTGATGTTCCATATGACTCACTCACACTTGTAATAAAATTCTAGAAAGTATCCAGAATTCAGACAGAATGACCTTATGGCTGCTACGTAGGTCCCCCCGAACCAGTGGTCTTCCTAGCCTCGATTTGTCTCCGTAGCCTGTCTAGATATTCCTTTATTTTCTGAAATTGTGTGGTTGTATCCATCTGTTGACCCTTGCGAATTTCCGCCACCTGATACACTTCCGACTTCACTACTGCATCTGTGATGCTCAGTGTACTTGCTGTCTCCATTGTTTCATAAATTCTGTCAGCCAGCTGGAGAATAGTGGTCGTGTCGCAGCCATACTAGCCACTGCCACTCTTACTGCTGTGGGAAGCTGTGATGTTCAAACCTACTGGAGTGTAACATCCGAAAATTCTGCCTCTGTCAGAACCCCTGTAACTGCCATCAGAATTCTGACGGGGATCTGTCACCTCGTTGCTTGCTATGTTAACAGTTTTCTAAGCTTGTTTATCAAAATCCTCTTTAGACTTGTATATTGCTGTGTTGTTGGTGGATGCTTAATTTCGTCGCCTACTAGTGCTTTGGTGTCCGGACTTGATTGGTATTGCGAACTTTTCTTGATCATTTGTTACTTTGTTATGGGTAAACACCACCTATAACATCAAAAACCAGAATTCCAGTTTATCAGGCAGGAACTGAGGCGTGTGCACCTTCATACACCCTCTAGATGAATCACTGTTTCTCGTAGTTTTGTCGACTGTGGAGCCTGTGATGCGCAAATCATTAATTTGTTCTGGCGAAGCATTTCCATGCCATGCTATTTCATTCTGTGAGGTTTGTATCTGGCTGCGCAGCGTATTCTGTAGCTGTACTAACTGACTCTCGGGGGCCGTGATGAATCTGATGCCTCTCAAAATAAGGTGGTTTTTCGCGAGCTAATTCAGTTCAGCACGGAACTGGATAAACATCTTGAAGTTCATCTCATTCAAGCATAAGTGTTCGAAGACATTTCTAAGACTATTCAGAACGAACTACTGCAATGCATTGCGTACCATGATGAAGTTCGTAAAGAAATAGAACATACTGATTATGTTGCAGTAATAACAGATGTGTCTTGCAAATTTCAATTGGTTTTTGTTTTGCCGTATGTTGTTGAGAGAAAACCTGTTGCAATATTTTGGAACTTTCTTAATCCAGAAAGTCAGGATGCTTATTCTATAGCTGCGAGTACTCTGAAAGAAATTGAACCATTAATTGGCGATGATCGAGCGTAACTAATAGCTTAGAGTTACGATGGTGCAACCGTTATGTGTGGCAAGTCGAACGCAGTCCACAAATTAAAGACAACCAAATGCAAACTACATCCATTGTTATGCGCATCAGTTCAACGTTATGTCTACGGCAGCCACTGTTAATCACAAAACCCGCATCTTTTTTGCACACCTTTTTGGTAATTCTTCTTTCTTTTCTAACTCGCCACAGAGATAAAAGTGTTGCACAGCATTATTCAAAAAAGCTTGCCTCGTTTGTGTGACGCAATAGAATTACCATTCGCGAGTAGTAAAAGATGTTTTTGAAAACGGGGAAAAATCGTATTAATGTAATGGAAGTCATGGAAACAAGCGAGATCACAAAACTATCTCCTGTTATTGAAAAAGCTGGTTCCTACAAATAAAGACTGCAAGATAACGAAGTCATTTTCTGTCTAACATTTCTCTATAAGAAAATGCCTCATGCAGAAGTACTTTTTAATCAGCTTCAGAAGAAGATAACCGAACCGTCCACAGCAACGCAAGACAACCAGAACATTGAAGCGTTAGAAAAATGAGTGCCTTAGGAATGCTATCCCGTGAAAAGTCGTTCGTGTGTAAAATTGAACATTTCAATCTGAGATCACAGATTTATTTCCAGCAAGAAGGAGCGACGAATCGTTTTACGATATCGTTCCTACTAATTATTTTGAAGCTGTCTTCCGAAAGTCATGGTAAGTACAACGCTTTTAGTTTTAAATGTTGGTAATTTAATTAAATTTGCTTCCCAAAATCCAGATTACAACTTCGAATAATTTATACATACATGCTATATTATTTCTCGTACTGGCTATCAAGTTGTAGCGGACACTTTTCTGGTAGTCGGCCGCGAACGTAAAACAAACGATTAGTTCTGGCTGTCAAGGGGAGAAGAGCAGAGTGGGGGGACAAGCCACGCCTCCTTCTCACAGGGCTGGCAGCCTACGTCCGTGTTCTGTGCTCCTGGGAAGCCAGAGCGATGTAAACATGTAAATATGGATCGCTGATTCCATCTGCTGTTGTGAGAGTCGTATTCGAACCCTGTGGCAAAAAAAGACCTCTGCACTCATTTCAAAATAAGCAAAGGAAACAACCAGCAAGCACAACTCAGAGCAAAGTGGAGCACACATATCATTTGGTAACGTATAGAGTGCAATTGTTAGCTGAGGTTGGTGGTGTCGTTGTGTGGTAGTTCAGGCCCGATCACGCATATATGCGAAAAAGATAGCTAACGCAACTTCTGTCTCTCTCCACCTCCCCCGCCCCCCCCCCCCCCCCCCTTCTCTCTCTCTCTCTTGTACAAACACTTACTGTCATGTTCTACAGGAATATATCAATCTCCTACTGCACATAAGAAGGGCGCTCGTGTAATAAGTGTTTATTTATGTTTCTCTATAAGTTTTGTTTGACATAATATCTTGTGAAATATATGAATTATCGACAAAATTCCGTAATATGTTCGATGCTACCAAGACTAAGTTTTTTTTGTCACCACCAATGGAATGCCTCAGTGGCTGCCACTGGAAACCAGTCATGTGATCTACAAGCTACACTGCAAGCGCTGTGCTGCATTCTATGTGGGGATGACAACCAATAAGCTGTCAGCCCGCATGAATGGCCACCGACAAACTGTGACCAAGAAACAAGTGGACCACCCGGTTAACACGACGCCCTTCATTTCAATGACTACTTCACAGCCTGTGCCATGTGGATCCTTCCCACCAACACCAGCTTTTATGAATTGCGCGGGTGGAAACTTTCCATCCAGTATATTCTATGTTCCCACAACCCTCCTGGCCTCAACCTTTGTCAGTCATTGTCCTCACCCGTCCAGCCTCCCGTTTTCCATTCCAGTACTATACAGCCCTTGTTCCACCATTGTACCCAGTCTTTCTACTTTTCTCCTTTTCCGCCCCCCCCCTCTCTCCCGCCTCCCCACTTCTCCCCTGGCCTCTGTCTAATCTCCCAACTGCACATAGCTGCCCTACTCCCTCCACCTCATCCCCGTGCACTCTGCAGCAGCACTGTACTGTCCGCCATCCCTACCCTACTATCCCTCCCCCTCCACATCCCAGCCTCCTCCTTATCCCTAACCACTCACCACTCCCACATGCTCTGGTACTGCAGCTCACAGTTTGGCCACAGTTGCCTGAGACTGAAGTCATGTGTGTGTGTGTGCGTTATTTGTGACAGTCTTTTTATTGTGCCTATCTGCAACTCAGCATCTCTGCTATACGGTGAGTAGCAACTTTCCTTTTCATGATATTGTTACATTCCATTCTGGATTTACCATTGATTGTGTGGAACATAACTTGTGTCATTAACATGACATCACGGTATCAACCTAAAAGCTGTAGCATTCCCAAAGGTGATGCTCCCGCTTCATCTTTAGTCTCCCCTTGTTGTAACAATAGATGGAGCCCTTTCAAAGTGGGATCTAAATGATCTGCCACTCTTTCCCAACCTCCCAAACTTATACCTCTATCCTCCCTGGCAAAAGAACTATTATTTCCAAAAGCTAGGAATAGTTTTCTCTATTTTAAATGTGTGTGTCAGCAATTCTGTGGTTTCTGGAAGTGAATTTTGCTTTTGTTGATTATTATTGTGTTCCATTAAGGCCTACAGTAAACTATGGAGTTCTTAAGTTTGGCAAGCTTTCTTCTTAGCCCAGTATTCACCCATTCTGCTCTTGTGTATGTTTTGCCTTTCCTGGGTCCACTTCACTCCAGTTTCCAGACACTCTTTTACTTCTGCTAGCGACTGGAGAGAATGTGGTCAATATTCCTGGATGCATCATGTGTTCCCACCTGTCATTATACGAGGGTACATCTAGCAATGTCGAACAAAATTGTTTTGGTGGTCCAAGTGGTATGGTGTTGGGAGATACAATGTTGCATGGACATACTGACCTCAGAATCTTTGAACATGGTACTCTCACCTGAGAGTGTGTATGTCTTTTCAGGAATTCAATTGCCCTGATTTCATTTGTGTGTGTGTGTGTGTGTGTGTGTGTGTGTGTGTGTGTGTGTGTGTGTGTGTGTGTTTCTGCTCCTTTCGCAATTTTGACTTGTCCTATATTCAATGCACTGTTTAAGTATGTAATGAATCAAATGGACCAATAAATGAATGAATGAATGAATGAATTTTTATGATGACAGTGCACGATTGCGCTGAACGGCACAAGTGGAGCAGCTCTCGGAATGAGAAGATATTTGGCAAGTGGACTGGACTGCCCATTTCTCTGAGTTAAATTGCATTTGAGCACATGTGGGATTCATTGGGGAGATGTATTGCACCACATCCACATGTACCAATGGCCATCCAGCAGCTGTCAAATGCACTGGTGGAGGAATGGAATGCCCTACCACTAGAACTCCTTATCACCCTTATGGCCACCAGGGGAATATATTGCAGAGCATGCATTGCTGTCCACAGTAATCATGCATCATATTAGAACCATGTCCCAGTTTTTCTAATGTCCAGGGGCCATCACGAATTGTTGTGACATCAGAGTAATTATTGTCTTTGAAAAAAAGTGCCATTTATGTTTTTCTTTCAGTTACCTTCTGTACCACACTGTAGCAGTTCTTTCTATGTGTGGTCAAAGTTTTAGCGAGCTACGTAACTTGACAGTGCCACATCGTGAGGAAGTTACTTTCATCCTTAAGTTTTGTACACTAGTGTACGTAACTATTTGTTCGGTCTCCATCTCACATCTCAAACGCGCAAGCACGCACACACATACACACACACACACACACACACACACACACACACACACAAAGTATTATTACATTGCGAAAAATTATTCTATGGAGTAGAAGGAGTTGTTGAGCAGTTATAATTTCAGTTTGTGTTTAAAATTAATTTTTACTATCCACGTGCCCTGGCATTGCACAGGTTGCACTAAGTACATATGGCCAAACAAGTTCTGTATAATATGCGGTAATACACAAAACCTTTCTCGTGTATCATTCTAAAATCATTACAGTAGTTTCTGAGATTAACCTCCACATACAGACAGAAAAATGCAGCATGGGACTTAAGTTTACATGTTTAGATTCACACAAACCTTCCTTGCAAATCGCTCTATCTGTTAATAGAAACCATATCAAAGTCTGTACAGTGGTGGGGATGTAGATAGCTATTAAATTTGCATCTATTAAATTCTTACATCTCTGCACAGATTTTTGTAGCTGATCACACCACTTGTTTCTGATTCACACTAATATAGCGTGACGGATAGTGTAAATATTTTCTCTGTCTAGTATAATATTTATGAATGGTACTGTTTACAAAGTGTGACTGATTGTTGACAGCAAACTTCATAAACAAGTAAATGTATTTTGAGGCTACTGACGGTATGCCTAACTATTCAATAAGCTGTCTGCAAAAGGTTCTAGAGTGGATACCACACATTATACTTGTTGGACACTTTTGTGCAACCTACACTTATGATGTCAGGAGTGAATGAAAATAAGAAAAATAAATCAACATTTTGATATTTTATCTCCAAAATCTGATAGTAGACATAACACAAATATTGTAGAGCTGAAACGTTTATGGTATGTAACATGTGAATACTAGTTCTGGTTCTTATCAATATAAACATATAAGAATATATCTAAGAACAAAGATGATGTGACTTACCAAACGAAAGCGCTGGCACGTCGATAGACACACAATCAAACACAAACATACACACAAAATTCAAGCTTTCGCAACAAACTGTTGCCTCATCAGGAAAGAGGGAAGGAGAGGGAAAGACGAAAGGATTTGGGTTTTAAGGGAGAGGGTAAGGAGTCATTCCAATCCCGGGAGCGGAAAGACTTACCTTAGGGGGAAAAAAGGACGGGTATACACTCGCACACACACTAAGGTAAGTCTTTCCACTCCCGGGATTGGAATGACTCCT
The DNA here is from genome assembly GCF_021461395.2 of Schistocerca americana. Lineage (NCBI taxonomy): Eukaryota > Metazoa > Arthropoda > Insecta > Orthoptera > Acrididae > Schistocerca > Schistocerca americana. Next base: position 1,077,935,380 of record NC_060119.1, on the reverse strand, counting down.
TACCCTCTCCCTTAAAACCCAAATCCTTTCGTCTTTCCCTCTCCTTCCCTCTTTCCTGATGAGGCAACAGTTTGTTGCGAAAGCTTGAATTTTGTGTGTATGTTTGTGTTTGATTGTGTGTCTATCGACGTGCCAGCGCTTTCGTTTGGTAAGTCACATCATCTTTGTTCTTAGATATATTTTTCCCATGTGGAATGTTTCCCTCTATTAATTCTAAACATATAAGAATTTATAGTATTTTGTTTCATTTTGTGATTTATCTTCATGCATCATATCTAATGTTATGGTCAAGCTTTATGCTATACTGAGTTGCACATATTGTGTTTTATCTAAATTCACTGACAGTCCATTTGTAGAGAACCAGCTATTAATTTTTGAGAAAATAATTTGCCAGCGAAAGAAAGAAGCACCCTTAAGATGAGTTGGATATCAGTGTAACTACACTCCTGGAAATTGAAATAAGAACACCGTGAATTCATTGTCCCAGGAAGGGGAAACTTTATTGACACATTCCTGGGGTCAGATACATCACATGATCACACTGACAGAACCACAGGCACATAGACACAGGCAACAGAGCATGCACAATGTCGGCACTAGTACAGTGTATATCCACCTTTCGCAGCAATGCAGGCTGCTATTCTCCCATGGAGACGATCGTAGAGATGCTGGATGTAGTCCTGTGGAACGGCTTGCCATGCCATTTCCACCTGGCGCCTCAGTTGGACCAGCGTTCGTGCTGGACGTGCAGACCGTGTGAGACGACGCTTCATCCAGTCCCAAACATGCTCAATGGGGGACAGATCCGGAGATCTTGCTGGCCAGGGTAGTTGACTTACACCTTCTAGAGCACGTTGGGTGGCACGGGATACATGCGGACGTGCATTGTCCTGTTGGAACAGCAAGTTCCCTTGCCGGTCTAGGAATGGTAGAACGATGGGTTCGACGACGGTTTGGATGTACTGTGCACTATTCAGTGTCCCCTCGACGATCACCAGTGGTGTACGGCCAGTGTAGGAGATTGCTCCCCACACCATGATGCCGGGTGTTGGCTCTGCGTGCCTCGGTCGTATGCAGTCCTGATTGTGGCGCTCACCTGCACGGCGCCAAACATGCATACGACCATCATTGGCACCAAGGCAGAAGCGACTCTCATCGCTGAAGACGACACGTCTCCATTCGTCCCTCCATTCACGCCTGTCGCGACACCACTGGAGGCGGGCTGCACGATGTTGGGGCGTGAGCGGAAGATGGCCTAACGATGTGCGGGACCGTAGCCCAGCTTCATGAAGACGGTTGCGAATGGTCCTCGCCGATACCCCAGGAGCAACAGTGTCCCTAATTTGCTGGGAAGTGGTGGTGCGGTCCCCTACGGCACTGCGTAGGATCCTACGGTCTTGGCGTGCATCCGTGCGTCGCTGCGGTCCGGTCCCAGGTCGACGGGCACGTGCACCTTCCGCCGACCACTGGCGACAACATCGATGTACTGTGGAGACCTCACGCCCCACGTGTTGAGCAATTCGGCAGTACGTCCACCCGGCCTCCCGCATGCCCACTATACGCCCTCGCTCAAAGTCCGTCAACAGCACATACGGTTCACGTCCACGCTGTCGCGGCATGCTACCAATGTTAAAGACTGCGATGGAGCTCCGTATGCCACGGCAAACTGGCTGACACTGACGGCGGCGGAGCACAAATGCTGAGCAGCTAGTGCCATTCGACGGCCAACACCGCGGTTCCTGGTGTGTCCGCTGTGCCGTGCGTGTGATCATTGCTTGTACAGCCCTCTCGCAGTGTCCGGAGCAAGTATGGTGGGTCTGACACACCGTTGTCAATGTGTTCTTTTTTCCATTTCCAGGAGTGTAGGTACACTAGACAGCAAAAAAGTGGGCCACTGCTGAATGAAATCAACATAATGTAGCTGTGTCGCAGGTTCTCTAAATGCTGAAACCCTGTTTGGTACAATCATTTGACTATATACAATGGTTACCACAAGAGACCACTACAGCACACTGCTCATTATGGCAGTCAGTCAGGATGTAAATTAATACTGTCATACAACAAATATTAGAAAATAGTTACTAGAGATGAGGTAGTCCCTAACGGTTGTAAATTAAATTTCATTACAATAAATGACACTTCAGAAGTCTTATCACACTCATTGAATGACATGACAAGTTGTTGAAACTTCCTGGCAGATTAAAACTGTGTGTGTGTGTGTGTGTGTGTGTGTGTGTGTGTGTGTGTGTGTGTGTGTGTGTGCATCCGTGCGCGTTTGAGATGTGAGATGGAGACCGAACAAATAGTCACGTACACAAGTGTACAAAACTTAAGGATGAAAGTAACTTCCTCATCATGTGGCACTGTTAAGTTACGTAGCTCGCTAAAACTTTGACCACACATAGAAAGAACTGCTACAGTGTGGTACAGAAGGTAACTGAAAGAAAAACATAAATGGCACTTTTTTTCAAAGACAATAATTACTCTGATGTCACAACAATTCGTGATGGCCCCTGGACATTAGAAAAACTGGGACATGGTTCTAATATGATGTATGATTACTGTGGACAGCAATGCATGCTCTGCAATATATTCCCCTGGTGGCCATAAGGGTGATAAGGAGTTCTAGTGGTAGGGCATTCCATTCCTCCACCAGTGCATTTGACAGCTGCTGGATGGCCATTGGTACATGTGGATGTGGTGCAATACATCTCCCCAATGAATCCCACATGTGCTCAAATGCAATTTAACTCAGAGAAATGGGCAGTCCAGTCCACTTGCCAAATATCTTCTCATTCCGAGAGCTGCTCCACTTGTGCCGTTCAGCGCAATCGTGCACTGTCATCATAAAAATTCATTCATTCATTCATTCATTTATTGGTCCATTTGATTCATTACATACTTAAACAGTGCATTGAATATAGGACAAGTCAAAATTGCGAAAGGAGCAGAAACACACACACACACACACACACACACACACACACACACACAAATGAAATCAGGGCAATTGAATTCCTGAAAAGACATACACACTCTCAGGTGAGAGTACCATGTTCAAAGATTCTGAGGTCAGTATGTCCATGCAACATTGTATCTCCCAACACCATACCACTTGGACCACCAAAACAATTTTGTTCGACATTGCTAGATGTACCCTCGTATAATGACAGGTGGGAACACATGATGCATCCAGGAATATTGACCACATTCTCTCCAGTTGCTAGCAGAAGTAAAAGAGTGTCTGCAAACTGGAGTGAAGTGGACCCAGGAAAGACAAAACATACACAGCAGCAGAATGGGTGAATACTGGGCTAAGAAGAAAGCTTGCCAAACTTAAGAACTCCATAGTTTACTGTAGGCCTTAATGGAACACAATAATAATCAACAAAAGCAAAATTCACTTCCAAAAGCCACAGAATTGCTGATACACACATTTAAAATAGAGAAAACTATTCCTAGCTTTTGGAAATAATAGTTCTTTTGTCAGGGAGGAGAGAGGTATAAGTTTGGGAGGTTGGGAAAGAGTGGCAGATCATTTAGATCCCACTTTGAAAGGGCTCCATCTGTTGTTACGACAAGGGAAAACTAAAGATGAAGCGGGAGACATCACCTTTGGGAATGCTACAGCTTTTAGGTTGATACCTCGTCTCCTACCTTCCAAACTTTACAGAAGTTCTCCTGCGAACCTTACAGAACTAGCACTCCTGAAAGAAAGGATATGCAGAGACATGGCTTAGCCACAGCCTAGGGGATGTTTCCAGAATGAGATTTTCACTCTGCAGCGGAGCGTGCGCTGATATGAAACTTCCTGTCAGATTAAAACTGTGTGCTGGACCGAGACTCGAACTCAGGACTTTTGCCTTTCGTGGGCAAGTGCTCTACCAACTGAGCTACCCAAGCACGACTCACGCCCCATCCTCACAGCTTTACTTCTGCCAGTACCTCGTCTCCTACCTTCCAAACTTTACAGAAGTTTTCCTGTGAACCTTGCAGAACTAGCACTCCTGAAAGGAAGGATATTGCGGAGACATGACTTAGCCACAGCCTGAGAGATGTTTCCGGAATGAGATTTTCACTCTGCAGCAGAGTGTGCGCTGATATGAAACTTCCTGGCAGATTAAAACTGTGTGCCCGACCAAGACTCGAACTCGGGACCTTTGCCTTTCGCGGGCAAGTGCTCTACCATCTGAGCTACCGAAGTACGACTCACGCCCGGTGCTCACACCTTTACTTCTGCCAGTACCTCGTGGTAGAGCACTTGCCCGCGAGAGGCAAAGGTCCCGAGTTCAAGTCTCGGTCGGGCACACAGTTTTAATCTGCTAGGAAGTTTCATATCAGCGCGCACTCTGCTGCTGAGTGAAAATCTCGTTCTGGAAACATCCCCCAGGCTGTGGCTAAGCCATGTCTCCGCAATATCCGTTCTTTCTGGAGTGCTAGTTCTGCAAGGTTCACAGGAGAACTTCTGTAAAGTTTGGAAGGTAAGAGATGAGGTACTGGCAGAAGTAAAGCTGTGAGGACGGGGCGTGAGTTGTGTTTGGGTAGCTCAGTTGGTAGAGCACTTGCCCGCGAAAGGCAAAGGTACCGATTTCCAGTCTCGGTCCAGCACACAGTTTTAATCTGCCAAGAAGTTTCATATCAGCGCACACTCTGCTGCAGAGTGAAAATCTCATTCTATGACAAGTTGTTGTTCATGATCCGAATTTGAACCCACTGTTAACCAAACAAAGCTTGCATTTCTGATCAAGACTTGACTAAGCATAAAGAGACCTAAAATATCATCGTGTTCACCAACATCAGTTTTCAGGGCCAAATGTCCGATGCTGGAAATGAATGATGATGTGGTTAGCACTGCTCTGGGAACCCCATGACTCTTATATTGCTCCTGAGAAATAACCACGAACGGTATGCAATAAAGTGCAATGAGCAGGTGTGAAATGCCATCAAGTAAAGTAGTGGTGATGGACAGGGATTAGAACAGAGTACCTATATGAATTGTCAACTAAGCACAATCAGATGTCACATATTAAATACATTCATCAACTGCATGATAATTTAACCTGAAACGATGATACAGATGATTTTAGCCTGGCAGGGTTTCGAACCTGGCAGCTTTCACTACTGCCTTATAACTATGAACAGACATGAAATAGTATTGTTTCTTCACCAGCAGCAAGCTGTACAGATTTTCGACTAGAGGTAAAACAACAAATATTCTATGTAGCCTGGGACTCCAACCCTGTGCATATCATCATTGTTGACCACACGCAAAGAGGTGTCAACTACCAAATTCTCTTTCACTAGTAGTTAGGATTGCACCATTCATAGAGACTTGGAGGAGTTTGGCAATGTGAGAAAATGTGAAATGATGTAACAGTATCATCTCGAAGGATTGAAATACAGAGAAAAATTGGAATCAGAGACTGAATCCTAGACCAGTGCCAATATTTTCAAAATCTCAAGGACACTTAAAATAAGAATTTAAGGTCGATTGGTTGGTGAACTAAAATAACATCGCTAGTGTAAGAAAGATTACTAGAGACAGAGATTCTGTAAGCAGCAAATTCCGCCTCTGACAGCCAAAACTAATCCAACTCTGTTCCAGTCAGTAGCGAATGGACATGTTTAATGTTGATCTGGAACCATGAAAGAGTCCTTTGTTCTTGAAATTGCATTACTCGAGGTGAAGAGGGTATGTTTATGCCTGTTAAAAACTGGTACCCCATCAGGAATCAAGTGGAGTAGGTTCCATCTATGAGTAACTTGTAAAATGACCATGAGGGTAAAATTAGAGAGAGATTCGAGTCAGACACAGGCTTACAGAGAATCATTCTTCCCAGGGACCATTTGCAACTAGAATAGGAAATAGGGGAGAATACCCTCTCCCAATGACCATGACTTGCAAAGTATTGATGTAGCTGTAGATATGGATGGCATAATATTCAGTGAATACACTTCTGCTTCCTTGGAGGTAGTGAATGACATGCACAGGGCATCCACATTAGAAAATTGCAGGTGTCTTCTTTTCCATTCTCAAAATAAATGCTGTTTCTTTGTTGTTTGATGTTATGACGAGACCAGTTGAATTTTGGCTGTTGATAAGTTGATGGTTGTTTCTTATCTGTGGTGTAAGCCATAATGGTCAATCTTATCCTTCAAAATAATCTTGCACATGATTGTACAGTTTGATGTTAAGGATTGCTGATTAGTTATTCACATGTCTCACGGATCATTTTGTCTGATAAATCATAATGATGTGGAATGAAGCATTTTACATTCACATTACAAATTAATTTGTGAAGATGGCTACATGCTGTAGTTGTCTGTTAGATATTTTACATCACTAGGTAAGTGATCAAAATTTTTTGTTGCGGCATGGTGTACAGTTTCTTATGCTAAACACAACCTTAATTTGGAGTAATGAATGTCATTTTCCATTGTGTACATCATTGTTCCTTTTGAAATGTAATGGATTATTTACAACAAACTTCAAAAGGGAATGAATATACTGTGAAGAAGTAATCTGTATGCGCAATTCTAAACAGATGTCTACAAGATTATCATGGACGAGCACCCCCTGGACGAGCACACAGCATGTTTTTGCCTAACGAAAACTTCCTTTCTTAAAGATGAGTTACTCCAGAACATTATTCCGTATGACGTTACTGAATGAAAATATGCAAAATATGTCAGGTTACTGATTTGTCTGTCCCCAAGATTTGTAATGATTCTAAGTGCAAATGTAGCTGAACTAAGTTGTTTTAGGAGTTCCAAAACATGCTTTCTCCAGTTTGCATTCCAATCGGTATGAACACCTTAGAATTTTGAAGTTTACATTCTATTTATTATTTTCTCGCCATGTGTTACACTTCTTACTAGTGTAATACCTTTAGGTGGGCAGAACTGAATATGTTGTGTCTTTAAAATTTAGGGCTAGACCAGTCATGGAAAACCAGTCAATGATACCTTTAAGAACATTGTTTACCATTTCTTCTGTTTCTGTATGTATTATTGGATTGATTACAACATCAGTGCCATCTGCAGAAATAACTAATTCTGCTTGTACATTAGACACAAGATTGTTTACATACAAGTAGAACAATAGCAGACCTAAGTTCGAGCATTGAGGTACCCCACAGATGTTTTCTCCCGAGTCAGAATTATGTCCTTCCTCTTCAACAGTAGTTGATACTGTCTGCTTGGTACAACATTCATAGTGATCAGAGATGATCTGTATTTCTTTCCTTTGTATGTGTTGTATGAGCAACACAAGATCCAGATAGTCGTCCATGACTCCCATAATTATATTATCTGGGAGTTGTTAGCACTTCTTTCATTGTGTTATTTTTGAGGTATTACTGCAATATGATGGAACCACTTGACTAGTCCTCTGTTGTTGCAATATTCTTTAGCAGGAGTACTAGATACACGTTTTCTGCTACGCATTTCATGGTCGATGAAACTATGAGGGGCAATAAAATTAAAACTGAACACCAACGACAATGGGACCATGGATGGCTCAATTCAAAGGTAATCACCATATGCATTAAGACGTGTATCCCACTGGGAGATGAGGTGATCAATTAGTGTTTCATAGATTGTGTTTGGCTGATGACATATCCATAACTGCACTCACTCTTGCACATCCTCATCCAACTGAAACTGATGTCCACATCTCTTTCTTCAGGTCAGCAAACACGTGAAAACCACATGGTGGAAGATCTGGGCTGTATGGAGGATGTTGCAGTGTTGCCCAACCATATCATTGAAGCATACTTTCATCTAAATGGCAGTGTGATAGCAGGCATTCTCACACAACAGGATGATTCTGTCCAACAGCATTTTGTCAGCCTGAGGGCAGATGGCAAAGCCAACAGTGGTAACATGCCACACCTCACCCACCAAACAAATCCAAAGTTGTTCACACAAGTTCTAGTAGTGTCATGGTGACCTATTTCTTTGACTGCAGGGGCCCTCTGATCATCAAGTTCTTTGAGTGTAAAATTGCGATTGATGCACAGCACTATGAAGACACTTTGCAGGGACTGTGACATGCCATAAAGTCAAAACCTCCGGGAATGCTGTCAGACAGAATCATCCTATTGCACAATGACACCCACCCCCACACTGCCAGTCAGATGAAGGCAGGGGTTGGGAAACACTGCAACATCCTCTGCACAGCTGATCTTCGACCATGTAATTTCACATCTTTGGTTACCTGAAGAAAGATGTGCAGATGTTGGTTTCAGTTGGACAAGGAAGTGAAAGAGTGGGTGCGGTTGTGGATCTGTCAGCAGATGACTGCATTCTACAAGATAGGAATTTGTCATCTCATCTCCCAATGGGATAAATGTCTTCGTGTATGTGGTCATTACTTTTGAACAGAAACATTCTGTGGTCCTGTTGTGACAATTGTTCGGTTTTCATTTAACTGGGCTTTATATATTTGCTTCCATCATATTTTGGTTCACTGTGAGACAAAATATTAAAATCCTCTGTAAACGTGATTATGTAGCGTTTCCTTGATACTGAGCTCTGTGTTTTACTTGTTATTCCATCAAATCGACTTGCCACTGGTTATGGCCAAAAGGTTTCTTAATTTCCTCCTCTCATTTACCCCAATTATTGAGTTTGTTTACATTGTTATTGAACCAGTGCTGAGCTTTACCATCCAAGTAAAAGTAGGTATTGATGCCACACATCATACTATAGTATTTGTTGCAGTTAGTAATTCAGCCAAACCTCTTTAACATTTCATCTGACCCTGATGAGTGTCTCCTAAAAATACTGCTGGAAGCCTGATGTGAAACTGCCTGTTTGTCATTTCAGTATCCATTGGTCTTATGTGTTTTTGTACCTGGGATTCTGATTATAGAGTTAACGACTATTTCAGAGCCAAAATGGAATAATGGTGGTGTTGATGTGAAGTAACTAGTAAGTCCCACAGTTTGTCACGTAGTCACGAGAATTGTGTATCTAATGTGAGAGCTTACCTGTCAATGAAAGCCAACATTTGATACTGAAAGCAGGTTTATTATGTAAACACAAAGTAAAACTCATTTAGAGCTTTACTGCATTTTGAACAGTGTGTGTACATTTACATGCATCAGACATAATTTTGGCCTTACAAAAATCCAAACGTTGTCTTATCAAGAAGACCTTTGATCTTCCAGAGATGGATGACATCAGAGATATTGGTCTACAATTTTATATGAGTACATCTTTAGAGAAGGCACATTATTCTGATAATACACTTTGCCTGAATTCTCATTATGTTAAAGAAACTTGTGTGCAGTATATGCATTCTTTCATAACACAGATGGCTGTTCATCTAGGCCTGCTGACTTTTAAACTTATAAGTTTTGTATTTTATTGTTTTTATGACTTAATAATCTATGCTGGGGAACAAACTTGTTATACTTACATACCTTTCAGGTGTTATAACTAAAATATTAGGGAAAAGAGTAAATTCTAAAATTTATTAATTTCTGTTAGTTATCTGTTATGCTATTGCTTTCCTTTATCTTCATGTTGTTTCTTTGTTTGACTTACTTCATTTCTTTTTTATGTTATTCCAAGTTGATTTGGTTTTATTCTCTGTACAATATATTATTTTCTCAGTCACTGATTCTTTTGGAGGCAAACATTACTCATCTGAACACCTTTCTGTAAATGTGGTGAAAGTTTATGAACTCCAATTTGCTGCAGTCTCTTTAAGAAAACGGATTTATGAGTCTAAGATGAATTTCTAAAACCTACCACTATCTGCCTGGTATTATTAGATGTTGCTACTGAAGGACATATTTTGGAAGTATTTTTGCAGGAATTTAATTTATATCATGTAGATAAATTGTAAGTGGGAGGCTATATTGCAAGCAATTGTTTGGAGGTGTTGGACAACAAGGGCCAAAATTCTTTCAGTGGTGGCAGGCATAGGCCCTTCCCAGAACCTCTACCCTGAATTCATTTCTCTCCTCACTCCTATGACACACTGAACACTCAACTTCTACATGATCCACATAATCCACAAATCCAACAATCTGGGACACCCCATTGTGGCTGCTGATTGTGCCTCCACTGAAAGAATTTTGGCTCTCACTGCCAAACACCTCCAACCAATTGCCCATAATCTAGACTCCCAGATCAAAGATCTGTTGACACTGTCTCCCTATACACTAAGATCCCTCATGCCCATGGCTTTACCACTGTTGAACACTACCTTTCCCAACAATCCTTCAGACTCCAAACCAACACCTCATTCATCACACAACTTACTTACTTTATACTAACTCACAACTAATTCTCCTTTGAAGGGAAGATATACAAACAAATCTGTAGCACAGTCAATGGCATCTGCGTAGCCACAAGGATCATAACCCTGTGGAAAACACTGCCCAATCCACCCGCCCAGCACTTCCTATGGCAGTCCTCTCACAGGCTTATCATACTCCATCAGGTGTTAGGCCACCTGTGAAAGTACCATGTCATTTACCAGCTCTGCTGGAATCATTGCACAGCTTTTTATGTTGATGTGACTACCAACCATCTGTCCACCAGGGTGAACAGCCACTGCCAAACTGGTGAAGAGCAAAGTAGGCCACCCTGTGGCTCAACATAGCATGCTTGATTTAAACGGCTGCTTCACTAACCAAGCCATCTGGATCCTCCCCTTCAACACCAGCTTTCCAGAACTGTGGAGACAAGAGTTATCTCTGTTCCTGAAATTATCCCAGCCTCACCCTTCAGTAACATAGTGTCCCCACACCTTCCAACCAACAATTTCCATTCAGTCTGTCATATTATCTCTTCTCTATTCTCATCTCCCACCCTCTCTGTGTGCTGCCCTCAGCCAGTGCACCTGCCCATCTTTCCTCTTCCCCCCACTCCTCTCCTTTTTCATCCCCTGTCTGTCCTCTTTGTCTGCACCTCCCTGCCCCACAGCTACCAGACACTGCACCTGTTGGCTTTCTAGTCCCTGCATACTCTGCCAGAAGCTGTTCTTCTCTCGCCATGCCTGTACATCACTATCCCTCCCCCTTCCCCACCCATCCAGATTGCTGCTTCCATTCTGTGTGACAGCTGCATTCTGCTCCAAACTGCTGGAGGCGATGGTCATTTGTGCGTGAGGTGTGCTTGCTGGTGTGAATGAATGAATGTGTGTGTGTGTTTCTCTTTCTGGTGAAGGCTGTGACCAAAATCTGATGTGTAAGTGTCTTTTAGCTGTGCCTCTCTGCAACTTAACATGTAGTCTTTACATTAGGAAGCAGTTTATCTTGTTCTTACATTGTTAAATCCATTTTTTTTTTTTTAGATGACCCATCTTGTAGATGGTAGATGATCCATTTCAAGCAGTTGTTTTATTTAAAACAATGAGAACTACCACAATGTGATCAGTCAGCATCATCACCACCATCGTCAACATCAAGTTATATGTTTTCAAATGATTTGCCAACATGTGTTTCTGTGTTGGTAGATTTCCTCCCTCAACACAGTATCCCACGTCTCTCCTTCCTATGTGTTCTTTAGTTGGCCCCCACCACTTCTTTGTAGGAAGTCCATCTGGTCTGCATCCTGCCATGCTCTTTTTAGTGATCATTAAATACATAAAATGGTAAGTACTTCCTTGCATGCTCTTTACAGTGGTTTTGCTGGGTATGTAGTTAGATGCAGAACACTTTTAAGAAGTGCCCATATGTGCAGTGGGTCAGGATGTTAAATAATATAAGTAAAAAATGAGAAGGTCATGGTAAAAATTTCTTTAAATAAATCTTTTTTATTGTTTGTTAATAAAAAGTTTCACATACTTGTTACTAAAAACATAAGCAATAATTAAAAATTAACAACAATAAAAGTGATCATGACATTTATTTTTCAACATAGGTAGTTCAATGTTGATTCTCCATCAACAATGAATGGAATGGTAGTACATTAGTGTTTTACATTGTGCCTGTGTAAATGATTAAAAATCATAGACAGCAGATAATTATTACACCCTGTACTTCCAGCAGTGAACCAGAGTGACAAAAAATATGTGGAACATTAATTTGTATTTTTTCTTTATTTACAAAACATGTTACATCTTCCAATAATTTATTGAATACTATTCACAGAAAAATGCCAACTAATAGAACGTTAAAAGCTCATTAAACAAATTTTACACACTGTAACATCTTTTTGTACAATTTATTGCTCCCTGTACAGCTTTATCTATTACATATATTGTTTCTATACTATTGGTTGTATGGTGTGATGGGTATTTCTCAAAATACCTGTTTCTCCGAGCAATTCCATTGTAAAATACTGCATGTAAAACATCAGTCTAAATAAAAATATTGTACTTATAACTTCTTAACTAATAGTATAGCCACATCATTGCAAAAAATATAACTACTACTTGCCTTACAAGCATTTGAGATATCAAATAAGTTAATCCTGCTGGTATTACAGTCTCTTTTGGTTGATAATCTATTCTACAGCATTTAACTACCAACTTCACAACAACATCTAATGTTTGCTTTACATATTTCCTTTTCTTGTACATATTTATACAAACTATGTACATATTAATTTCTTCCATTGCACCATAATAAACTGTATCAAATTTGAGAACAAGTGTTGCAAGTAAACACATTCAAAAATATCCAATGGCTGTTCTGGCTATTTTTGAACTGCACAGGCATTTTTTGTTATAAAAAATTAGCATTTATTTTGTCACTCTATGTTATTTTACATGAAAACACACACTGTTTACATTTTGTTAAAAAATTAGCCTTTTACATTCTGTACAACTACAATAACAGCACACTTACAGTAACTTGATTATAATACTGTGGTGTCATTTTTGTTTCTAAAATTATACCTACTAACAGCAATGGTATATTGTGCACTAAAATATCATCTTCCAATCTCTATTATGCTACTGTTTTAAAGTTACCTAACTGTTTGGCAAGACCTAAAGTTTGTACATCACATTTATTTTTATACTGGTTAGTACACACATAATATTTTCCTTTGTTACACTCATATTTAAAGATCTTTCCACACCAATATATTTAATTACAGCAGATAAATTGTTTTTCTACAAAGTACTCACTGTTTGACTATCTTTGGTTCTCAGATCTTTATTGAGTCTCTATAACTATCAATAGTTACTGGCTACATTTTTACTAACTGGCAAGATAGTGTAAATCTGGCAATTATATAATACTTATTTTGCTATAAACTTTACACCACAAAATGTTTACAGCATTATGTATGGGAGACAAACTACTGGACATCACAACCATTTATGGGTTTATTATACTTGTAAGAACTAGATAAAAGACAAAAGTACTCTTTTGTAAGTGTCTTTAATACACTGCTAACAACCTTGCTATATTGTTGAATATGAGATATGAGATAATCTGATTGATAGCATATTTGATTTGAATGAATGCTGATTTCAACATACTAAATTTCCTCAAAGTTCTGACTCAAATAAAATGTTATGCAAACGACTGGAAGCCAGTAACAGAAGTACTCAAAGCTATGACAGATCACAGATTTTAGATGTAAAAGTGCATTAGAGCATGTTAAATGAGTTTTAGTTGAGGGTTGTAACATTTACATGAATGCAGTGAAAGTGAAATACAGTATTTTTCATATAACTTCCAAAGATATTGGTCAGTTTTGTGTTGTTTGCTTATGACACTACTGGAAATAATCAGTATCTTTTATAGATCATGGACATTATACGTATAACCTGTAAACTAGGGTCTACTTTAATGGTCATGTTGGAGCAATTTCAGTATTTAAGACTGTAGTAACATCACATAAATTCAGTGATAAATAATTAAGAAGCCATTTTTAATGTACATTATGTATAAACTATGATTAGTGGCAATTTTTTCTATATTGTATGAAACTGCTCTACTTACTTAGACATTTTCAGCAACAGGGCTTGATGTGAGCCTTACTTGTGTAGGATCACTCTGTATGCCATTGACTGCCATCCTCTGCTGATCTCGCCATGGAGTTGTCAGGAATTTCAGTCTCTGGAACAAGCGGTCAAATTTATTTTGTTCAGTATTCACTAAGCCTTCCAATAGGAGCTCATTATATTTCCATATACTTGTAAGAGTAAAACAATTTGTTAACATTCATGAAAAAAAGTTAGATAAATAATGCAGCAGTTACAACAGACATACATTCATCACAGTTTGTGGACATCCTAAGAACAATAAATTCATATCACAATAGCTTACTGGGCAGTTTTGATGTCATTTCACACTTCACCAGGGTTCATCCACAAGAAACTTTGTCTTTATTGAAGCAACAATTTTAACATCATATGTTAAACTTCCTCAAGTCACTACTTAATGATGACATACTTCCTTCATGTTGGAATGACTATAAGCAAGTTCATGGGGCTCAAAATTGGCTCGCTCACCTGTATTACCTGCCATGGTGAACTTAATATATTGAGAAATTTGGAGAAGCCTGTTAGTAAAAATTATAGAATCCTTGTTGCAGAACTGACAATTCTATGTCACCCTAGTAGGCAACAGAAGTCTCTGGAGAATGTAGAAAAGTGGCCTTGCTCAGGGAAGTGTTCTAGCCCCCAATCGTGTTCAACATGCACACAAATAATCAGCCAGTACCCAAATATATAAGACATTTTCTCTATACTGATGATTGGGTATCATAGAGCAAGGAAGAACCTTTGAGGAAGTAGATGTAAAGTTTAGGAGAATACCCTAGTACCCATGTCAACATATTATGATGACAACTCTCTCAAACCAAATTGAACTAAAAACAAAAGTTTGCACTTTTCACCTGCACCCAAGCCTAGCAAATAAAAAGCTGCACATTGACTGAATGGGTCTACCCTTGAGCACACAGACCAGCTGACATATCTTGGAGTGACTCTTGACAGGTCCCTCACACACAAACATCACTGCGAAAAACCTGAAGTAAGGTAGCTGCAAGGATCAATATCCTTTGAAAGTTAACTGGTAGTAAGTAGGGTGCCAAATCTATTGTGCTTAAAACTACCACTTTGGCTCTTTGCTTTTCCACAGTTGAGTACTCGTGTCCTGTCTGGTCTAGATCGGCACATGCAAAGTAGATCAACATAAGCCTTCATGAAATCTCTAGGCTAGTTACAGGAAGCATGAGACCCACTCCACTGGAAAAGACCTACCAAGCTTCAGGTTTCAGCAGTCACAAATTGCGTGAACATACTGGGCAATTCAAAACGACATTTGATGAGCACCATTCACTACACATCAACCTTTATGGATTAAAAAGACTAAAATCGAGATAGTGTGGAGTCTATTAGAACCTGATAATAAGTGTGACTGAAATACTAAACATGGAACATCATCTAATATGCCAAAATTGTCCTGTACATTGCTCTCTAGACCAGCTCTGGCTAAGCAAACCTGAAGCTTGTGACCTAGCCCAGCACTAGGCAAAAAAATTGACAGCTCCAGACACAAAAAAGCGAAGTAAAGTAAACTGAAGAAATCACACTAAAGTGAGTGTCATGCGCACCAAAGCATTTCACCAGATGCATAGACACTATGTTAACGATATGTGAACTTTTTAGGGAGAATCTTGACAAATTCGTCAACCACCTAAATACTGTGCATTCATAAAAACATCACATTCACTATGGAGTTGAAGAAGAACAATTGCCAATCTTTTCTGGATGCCCACATGCAGAAGAAACCTGCTGCCACTTTGGGACTTGGGATACACAGAAAATTTACTTATAAGGAAGTATATTTGCCAACAATGAGATGACATTCTCCAGGGCATTGATTTTCATGTAAACAATTTCTGATATGCAGAACGAGGAATATGCATAATGAGGACAACCTTTAGATGGAGCTGGATTGTCTGGAAAAAGATGTTTTCCTCAAACAGATATAGACGGGAAGTCACTAAGAAGACTCAGAGCATTGAGACATTAAGGCAAGAGTAAAAAAAAGAGACCAGAGAATTGCATACCTACCACATGCTGGAATAGGCTCTGTCTAACTGTTCTTCCTACTCCACAAGAACCATCTGTAAAATTAACAGATCTTTTGTACAGTGTGAAAGATACTCTAAGGTTCAAACATTTGAGATCTATTGCATTCCTTACAAATGCAGCAAGTTTTACAGGGGACAGAGATAGCACTATGTCTCTGTATATTGCACTGAATGTAAGACTTGATCAGGTAAGTAAATTGGCACTGGCTGAGCACAACTTAATTGAGGAAAGACAAATCTGATTTCAAGAAGACATCTTATCTATTCAGAGAGTGGTTCCTGAAACAGTATTATTAAGGAGCCATTCAAAATAAGTATGACTTCAAATCTCATGAACATGGTAGATGTTTTATCCTCAGTGCAGCTTGGCAACAGTGTATTGGAAGCAGTATGATTGGAATGGTAACATTCTGGATTTAATTGGTAACTGCTAGACAGCATGCACATGTTGCTTCCCAAGTAGAACAGACACCAGCATTTCACCAGAAGTGGGAAGGAGAGTATAGGTCCTAAAAAATTTCGCAGTTATTATGGAGACTGCCGTGGCAAAGAAATACAAGAAGATTTTATTGTACATAAGATATGTGTTCACATTGATTTAGAAGACTATGAAATGGGTTTTAGAAGAAATGATAGAGGGAAACTTAATTTCTATAAAGAGAAATGTGTCTAAAATGAAACTATGATACAAGAGAGCAGCAGATACAGGAGATAGACTATCCTTAGCAGAATATGAGAATATTTTGGGAACTTGTTACACACCATGCACTTTGTTCTAATCACGTAACAGGCCTCAGGTTACACAAATCACTTTAGTTGTTGCCTACTTCCTTTTCTCTCCTCATATTCCTCCTTCCTGTTTCTGACATTTTCTTTCCATTTCAACTTCTTTACTGTTTATATTGTTGTCTTTTGTGTCCTTTGACTTTTTTTCCTCCATCATTTTTTCTGCTTTCCTTTTTTCTGTAGACGCTTAATTTTGTGTAATCTATGCTTCCAGATTCAGTCTGCTGTTACTGTATTTCTGGTTTGTAGATTGCCACTCTTAATTAACTTTTTGGGATTCCAAATCTTGTCTTCTACTAGCATTTAACTACTTATTGCACTCCTGTCTTATCCCTTTATAGTTCTGCATAGTGTGTTCACAAACTCCTGCCTTTTTTCTCCAAGTTCCTCCTTTCATATTTCAGATGAATGAATCTCTGAATGCAAAAGCTAACTTTTTTATCTGTGCCTACTTCCATGTTTAACTCATAAGATTTACAAGATGTCAAAACTGATCCATCATTTTCCCAAAAATGAACAAGTTTTAGAGGCTGCAAATCCATATATCTGTAGCAGTACTTATGGGTAAAGGAACAGATAAAACTTAAGAACTGACTTTTGGTTTGTCAGTTTGTAATGTTTGATCAAGGGGATACATGGAAAATTGGAAATCCTTTGAATAATAATAATAATAATTTTTACTTGCATCATAATTACAGCCTTGGACACCAAATTAAAAAAGATGTTAATAAAATAATACAACAATGTAATAGAATATGTTAAAAACAGCACATTAGATATTCTAGCTGAGATTCTGTAAATAGATATTTGCTACCACTAGTATAAGCCATATACTAAAAAGTCCATATTTATTGCAAATTAGGGTTTACAGTAGCATCTCCCCTCCTCCCTCCACAAGGAAGCATGTAGTTATACCATATGCCAATTGAAATGGCCAATAGAGGTGGGTGGGCAAAAATTAAAAGATACTAGAAAGGAACAGTAATATTTCAGAGTGAATGTGGAATAATGGAAAGAGACTGAGGCAGACACAAGTAACATGAGAGCAATGGCATATGGTCAGAGCCATCTGCTGCGGAGAGTATGCTAAATAGGAGAGTGCCAGTGCTTTGAACCATCTGCCTGGTAGCTGAGCTAATGTACAAGAGAATGAAATTCATTTATATCTCTCTCCAGACAGATGCAGAAGGCAGTCGCTTGACCTCTCCTCCATGCCTCCTGATTGGTTATTCAAAGGATGCTGGGCTATGCTGCATCTTAGAGGTAGGTGAGCTTCTTGTGTATCTAGAAATGTGGAAAATTCTGAAGTGACAGGTGTCCTGTGCTTCTCTCAACACTGTGTAATGACAGTGATAGAGAAGATGAATGTCAGGGATTACTGAATAGTATCGTTTTTATGCAGGGTTAACATGGAAAACGGAACAAAAGCGAACTGGTGCTTTTCATTTATTATGGAAAAAGGGAGTTGCAACATATGTAAAAATTGGACATAGAGTTAAAAACACTGGAAAAAGCAGTTTCTGTGCAGATCAGAACCCAGAAGCATGTGCTTGTGAGTTGTTATTGCACACAGATTCATTGCTGAGCTGTCTGTCAGGCAAGATGGATCAGTTAGTAGCTTGTGGAGATTTCCATGTAGATTTCTTAAAAGATTCTGACAGGAGAAATGAATTGGAATCATTATTTGGCTGGTTCAGTCTGATTTGAGTAGTGCATTTTCCTACTTGTGTAGAGCAATGTATCATTACCTTGACTGATAAAATTCTTATAGACAGGGCTCAGGCTGAAACAGTTAATATGTATCCAATTGTTACTGGACTGACTGATCAGGGTGTGCAATTAACGGAAATGAACAGAACAGCATCTTGAAGGTATGAGGCATGCTCATACAAAGCACTGAGGCTTTCTACTGATAAGTGGTTCAGTTGAAGAAGCAAGAGAATATATCAAAAATGTCCTTCCACAAAAGTTTAAGCAACTAGAAGAAGCGCCAACATCATCCACCAAAATTAATAGGATCATAAAGTTCCCAAAATAAAAGTTTCTGTCGTGTTTATGGAATAAAACAGAATTCTGAAGAGTGATTGTAATGTACTGAAATTGTACTCTGTACTTATCACTGGTTTCTGGAACTTTTGAAGTTGATCATGCCTTTTCTCCAGGGAGCATTGTAGTAGCGGTCACATGCCATGTTGGTGTGTGCAGAAGATTCATTGTTGAGCTCCTACAAGGAGCAGTCATGCACAGCCACAACACAGATAAGCAATATGTAGAAATTGGTAGAAAGTATAATTAAGATTGGAAAGTTGTATAAAGTTGTACATCTGGTTCATAGGAGAAAAGTGTTTGAGTAATCCAGTCATTTCATGGAAAAGCTCATGATGTTAGTTGTGAGCTTTATGGTTGAAACAGTAATGTGTTTGTGGATCAGTAATTTTCGTGGAGAAACATGTAGATGATAGAACAAAAATGAAAAGGCTTCTCAAATAAATGATTAAGTGTTTAATCAATGTGGAAATGCAGCATAGGAGTGGTTACTTCAGTGTGAATGTGAAACAAGAATAATTGTTAATGTGATATTGGATGAGCTTAGGCATTGTTTGGGAAGTGTGTTACATGCTAAAGTGACAATAAAACAGAGTAATATGACTTGCACTGTTGATATTTTAAAGTGATATTTTCCAATTTTCAACTATATGAGTATGATACCATATCATAATGAAATAAAAACTGTGCTGGAGAAACAAATGATCAGTCATTAGTAGCCCCAGAAGAAGGCCACATTAACCGATGCTGAAACGTTGGTTTCTCCAGTATAGTTTATTTACTTTATGATGTGGTATGATACTCAGAAAACTTTTAAGGCAATTGACTATGGCCATGGAAGCCTATGCAGTTATAAATACTTTAACATTTGGAAAGTGTTCATACTAGGCACATGACCAGGTTCATTTTGTAACAAAGCATATTCTCTACATAAAGCTTCCATACTCAAGTCTGGTAGAACCTTTACAAGACCCAAATAATAATCGCTTTAGTATGAACAAATTTACTTTACTTAGCACATCACAATTTGGATTCCAGAACAACTGCTTGATAGAGGATGCTATTTATACATTCACTCCCTAAACATTATATGGCTTATATAATAAAGTACCCCAGTTAGTATTTTTTTTGTTTTCTTTTGAATGCATTAGATAGCGTAGAAGTTTTATGGGTTTGATGGCTTTACAAACAACTGGTTTGAATCATACTTAACAAACAGAATGCAAAATGTTGCATGGAATAATTAAAAAAATGTTGTAAGAGGATAAATTTTAGTGACTGGGGAGAAATCACAATGGGAGTCCCATGGGTTCAAATTTGAGTCCATTCCTATTCCATATATGTGTGAGAATGACCTTCCACTTAACATTTATCAAGCAGAAGTGGTAGTTTTTGTAGATGATGTTGGTGTTGTAATTAACTACATCAGAGATAAAGTAACAGAAAATGATCAAGTGGTTCTTTAACTGACTCTCCCTAAATTTTGAGAAAACTCACTATATTAAGTTCTGTACAACAAATGAGTCATATTACATGGAGGTATGTCATGGCAGTCGGCAGCAAGTGGAAACAAACATGAACTTAGACTGCCTGAGGGGGAGGAGCAGTGCAGGGGAACAATTCTGGCCTCCATCTCACATAGCTGCCAGCTTATACACACATTCTGTGCATCTACAAAAGCAGAACTGACATAACAGTCATTGGGATCAATGTTCATCTCTTGTGTGGTTAGTGTTGCACTCGAAATGTTCTATGCACCATGAGTACTCTGTTCACTCAACATGTAGCTCAGTGGTCTCATGCAAGTATTTTTATTGGATGCCAATTTTGCAACTTGTGTGACCCTAACCTAACCCAATTACGCAACTGGGGAAAGTGGACCTGCAGTTTGATGTGGAATCCAAATCACGTGTTGTTCCTGGTGGCTCCTCGCACTGTTGAAAGGTGAAGGCTGGGTTAAAATTAAGACTGAAAAATCCATGGTCTGGCCAAGATTTTCTCCCACTTTCCCTGTTTTTTTGCAATCTCTTTGTTGTTTTTTATTTCCCTGTTATTGTTGTCAGAATTTGGTCTGGGCAGACATCACATGACATCCCTTCAAGTTTATCACTGAATAATTCATGCAGCTTTTGTTATTACAGAGGGCACCCAGCACACTGTCCACATATGCTCAGCTACAGTGTCAGCGATGTTCGACTTTTGGCAAATGAGTTTGCGAGTATCAAAGTACGTAACTTATGTGGCCATAACTTTTGACTGCATTGGCTTTGAAGCTTAAGTTACTTACACTGCTGAGGGGCCTTGATAGTTTACATAAATTTCTATTTTATACCTCTACCAGTTCCCAAGAAAAAGGGGTCTTTGTAGATAGACAACAAATGGTAAAAAACATTTTTTATGTGATGCAGTCACAGATGAACAATTTTGGACTTTTACCCTTTATTTGTATTGAAAAACCTTGCATCAAATTTCATGATTCTAGGTCAATGGGAAGTATCCTATACATTTTGATCAGTGAGTTTGCAAATATCGAAGTGTGTGACATAAATGGCCGTACCTTTTGATTAGATTGACTTAGAAGCTTAAATCTTTTACAGCGCTGAGGGACCATAGACTTTACTATGTGATATAAATTTCAACTTGATACTTCAATCCGTTCCTTACAGCAAGGTGCGTTGTCAGGTGGACAGGCAGGAAAAAGGGAAAACAAAAGGATCCTATAAGGGTTCTGTTTTTACTGACTGAGGTTCGGAACCTTTAAAAATGAGAAATCCACAACACAAAAAATCTGGAGTACACAAAGCGTGTGGTAGTGGTTAAGCAGCAGTTGTTTGCTGTGGTTGGCAGTGGTAGTGCAGCCCTATCCTTTACTGTTATCCCACACAACCATAGTTCAAAACACCCCCCATCTAAAACTGCAACAATATAATGTCCACACAAAACCAACAGTTGTTGATGCACATGAATGTGTGAGTGAGTAAACAGGGTAGTATGCTCAAAATTTTGATGAAAACTTGAACTGGAAGAAGTGTATTACTGAGTTGATCAAATAATGAAGCTCACAGACTTTTGATCTTAATATAATTGCTAGTCTTCCAAACAAACAAATTAAGCTCCTAACATATTTTGCATATTTTCACTCAGTAATGCATTTGCATTATGGAATAATTTTCTATAGAAACTCATCACGTAAAAAGAAACTGTTGATTGCACAAAAGCAAGCAGTGAGAATGATATGGGATGTTTACCTGCAACCATCTTGCAGGCACCTCTTCAAGGAGTCAGGCATTTTAGCTACACCTTCACCAAATACATACATATATATTTGCTAATAAAATTTATCATAAATAATCCATCACCAATAGTGAAGAGTTGTGATGTCCAAGAAAAATTACCTTTATTGCTGATTATTAAAGCTATCATTGGCTCGGAGACAAGTTTAATATAGGTAAAAAATAACCATTTGTCTAACATGTAGCACAATAGTTCAAACCCTGTTGTCATTGTTGTTGTGTTCTTCAGTCCAAAGACTGGTTTGATGCAGCTCTACATGCTGCTCTATCCTCTGCAAACTTCTTCATCTCCCAGTACCTACTGCAACCTACATCCTTCTGAATCTGCTTAGTGTATTCATTTCTTGATCTTCGTCTGTTATTATTACCCTCCACGCTGCCCTCCAATACTAAATTGGTGATCCCTTGATGCCTCAGAACATGTCCTACCAGCCGATCCATTCTTCTAGTCAAGTTGTGCCACAAATTTCTATTCCCCCCAATTCTATTCAGTACCTCCTCACTAGTTATGTGATCTACCCATGTAATCTTCAGCATTCATCTGTAGCACCACATTTTGACAGCTTCTATTCTCTTCTTGTCCAAACCACTTATCGTCCATGTTTCACTTCCATACATGGCTACACTCCATACAAATACTTTCAGAAACAACTACCTGACACTTAAATCTATACTTGATGTTAACAAATTTTTCTTCTTCAGAAACGCTTTCCTTGCCATTGCCAGTCTACATTTTATATCCTCTCTATTTCGACCATCATCAGTTATTTTGCTCCCCAAATAGCAAAACTCCTTTACTACTTTAAGTGTCTCATTTCCTAATCTAATTCCCTCAGCATCACCCAACTTAATTTGACTACATTCCATGATCCTCGTTTTGCTTTTGTTGATGTTCATCTTATATCCTCCTATCAAGACACTGTCCATTCCGTTCAACTGCTCTTCCAGGTCCTTGCTGTCTCTGACAGAATTACAATGTCATCGGCGAACCTCAAAGTTTTTATTTCTTCTCCATGGATTTTAATACCTACTTCAAATTTTTCTTTTCTTTCCTTTACTGCTTGCTCAATATACTGATTGAATAACATCAGGGAGAGGCTACAAATTGTAAATAGCCTTTCGCTCCCTGTATTTTACACCTGCCCCTACAGAATTTGAAAGAGAGTATTCCAGTCAACATTGTCAAAAGCTTTCTCTAAGTCTATAAATGCTAGAAACGTAGGTTTGCCTTTCCTTAATCTTTCTTCTAAGATAAGGCGTAAGGTCAGTATTGCCTCACGTGTCCCAACATTTCTACGGAATCCAAACTGATCTTTCCCGAAGTCAACATCTACCACTTTTTCCATTCGTCTGTAAAGAATTCGCGTTAGTATTTTGCAGCCGTGACTTATTAAACTGATAGTTCGGTAATTTTCACATCTGTCAACACGTGCTTTCTTTGGGATTGTAATTATTATATTCTGCTTGAAGTCTGAGGGTATTTTGCCTGTCTCATACATGTTGCTCACCAGATGGTAGAGTTTTGTCAGGACTGGCTCTCCCAAGGCCGTCAGTAGTTCCAATGGAATGTTGTCTACTCCGGGGGCCTTGTTTCGACTCAGGTCTTTCAGTGCTCTGTCAAACTCTTCACGCAGTATCGTATCTCCCATTTCATCTCCATCTACATCCTCTTCCATTTCCATAATATTGTCCTCAAGTACATCGCCCTTGTATAGACCCTCTATATACTCCTTCCACATTTCTGCTTTCCCTTCTTTGCTTAGAACTGGGTTTCCATCTGAGCTCTTGATATTCATGGAAGTGGTTCTCTTTTCTCCAAAGGTCTCTTTAATTTTCCTGTAGGCAGTATCTATCTGTGAGATAAGACTCTACATCCTTACATTAGTCCTCTAGCCATCCCTGCTTAGCCATTTTGCACTTCCTGTCGATCTCATTTTTGAGACGTTTGTTTTCCTTTTTACCTGCTTCATTTACTGCATTTTTATATTTTCTCCTTTCATCAATTAAATTCAGTATTTCTTCTGTTACCCAAGGATTTCTACCAGCTCTCGTCTTTTTACCTATTTGGTCGTCTGCTGCCTTCACTATTTCATCCCTCAAAGCTACCCATTCTTCTTCTACTGTATTTCTTTCCCCCATTCCTGTCAATTGTTCCGTTATGCTCTCCCTGAAACTCTCTACAACCTCTGGTTCTTTCAGTTTATCCAGGTCCCATCTCCTTAAATTCCCACCTTTTTGCAGTTTCTTCAGTTTTACTCTACAGTTCATAACCAATAGATTGTGGTCAGTGTCCACATCTGCCCCTGGAAATGTCTTACAATTTAAAACCTGGTTCCTAAATCTCTGTCTTACCATTATATAATCTATCTGATGCCTTTTTGTATCTCCAGGGTTCTTTCATGTATATAACCTTCTTTCATGATTCTTGAACCAAGTGTTAGCTATGATTAAGCTATGCTCTGCACAAAATTCTACCAGGTGGCTTCCTCTTTCATTTCTTACCCCCAATCCATATTCATCCACTACGTTTCCTTCTCTCCCTTTTCCTACTACCGAATTCCAGTCACCCGTGACTATTAAATTTTCGTCTCCCTTCGCTATCTGAATAATTTCTTTTATCTCATCATACATTTCATCAATTTCTTCATCAACTGCAGAGCTAGTTGGCATATAAACTTGTACTACTGTAGTAGGCATGGGTTTTGTGTCTATCTTGGCCACAATAATGCGTTCACTATGCTGTTTGTAGTAGCTTACCCGCTCTCCTATTTTTTTATTCATTATTAAACCTACTCCTGCATTACCCCTATTTGATTTTGTATTTATAACCCTGTATTCACCTGACCAAAAGTTTTGTTCCTCCTGCCACCGAACTTCACTAATTCCCACTATATGTAACTTTAACCTATCCATTTCCCTTTTAAAATTTTCTAATCTACCTGCCCAATTAAGGGATCTGACATTCCACACTCCGATCCGTAGAACGCCACTTTTCTTTCTCCTGATAACGATGTCCTCCTGAGTAGTTCCCCACCCTGACAAATGTGTAATTCCTGAAGAGGGGCTGCAGCCTTTTCAGTAGTTGTAGGAGTAACAGTCTGGATGATTGACTGACATGGCCTTGTAACACCAACCAAAACGGCCTTGCTGTGCTGGTACTGCGAATGGCTGAAAACAAGGGGAAACTACAGCCGTAATTTTTCCCGAGGGCATGCAGCTTTACTGTATGATTAAATTATGATGGCGTCCTCTTGGGTAAAATATTCCGGAGGTAAAATAGTCCCCCATTTGGACCTCCGGGTGGGGATGTTGTTATCAGGAGAAAGAAAATTGGCGTTCTAAAGGTCGGCGTGTGGAATGTCAGATCTCTTAATCGGCCAGATAGGTTAGAAAATTTTAAAAAGGGAAATGGATAGGTTACAGTTGGATATAGTGGGAATTAGTGAAGTTCGGTGGCAGGAGGAACAAGACTTCTGGTCAGGTGACTACAGGGTTATAAACACAAAATCAAATAGGGGTAATGCAGGAGTAGGTTTAATAATGAATAGGAAATTAGGAATGCGGGTAAGCTACTACAAACAGCATAGTGAACGCATTATTGTGGCCAAGATAGATACGAAGCCCCAACCTACCATAGTAGTACAAGTTTATACGCCAACTAGCTCCGCAGATGACAAAGAGATTGATGAAATGTGTAATGAGATGAAAGAAATTATTCAAATAGTGAAGGGAGACAAAAATCTAATTGTCATGGGTGACTGGAACTCGATAGTAGGAAAAGGAAGAGAAGGAAATGTAGTAGGTGAATATGGAATGGGATTAAGGAATGAAGAAGGTTGAATACATGGAAGAAGCCTGGAGATACTGGAATGTCTCAGATAGATTATATAATGGTAAGACAGAGATTCAGGAACCAGGTTTTAGACTGTAAGACATTTCCAGGGGCAGATGTGGACTCTGACCACAATCTATTGGTTATGAACTGTAGATTAAAACTGAAGAAACTGCAAAAAGTTGGGAATTCGAGGAGATGGAACCTGGATCAACTGAAAGAACCAGAGGTTGTAGACAGCTTCAGGGAGAGCATTAGAGAATTATTGACAAGAATGGGGGAATGAAACACAGTAGAAGAAGAATGGGTAGCTTTGAGAGACGAAATAGTGAAGGTAGCAGAGGATCAAGTAGGTAAAAAGATGAGGGCTAGTAGAAATCCTTTGGTAACAGAAGAGATATTGAATTTAATTGATGAAAGGAGAAAATATAAAAACGCAGTAAATGAAGCAGGCAAAAAGGAATACAAACATCTCAAAAATGAGATCGACAGGAAGTGCAAAATGGCTAAGCAGGGATGGCTAGAGGACAAATGTAAGGATGTAAGGGGACATATCACTACGGGGAGGATAGATACTGCCTACAGAAAAATTAAAGAGACCTTTGGAGAAAAGAGAACCACTTCCATGAATATCAAGAGCTCAGATGGAAACCCAGTTCTAAGCAAAGAAGGGAAAGCAGAAAGGTAGAAGGAGTATATAGAGGGTCCATGCAAGGGCAATGTTCTTGAGGACAATATTATAGAAATGGAAGAGAATGTAGATGAAGGTGAAATGAGCGATATGATACTACGTGAAGAGTTTGACAGAGCACTGAAAGACTTAAGTCGAAACAAAGCCCCGGGAGTACACAACATTCCATTAGAAATAATGATAGCCTTGGGAGAGCCAGCCCTGACAAAACTCTACCATCTAGTGAGCAAGATGTATGAGACAGGCGAAATACCCTCAGACTCCAAGAAGAATATAATAATTCCAATCCCAAAGAAAGCACGTGTTGACAGATGTGAAAATTACCAAACTGTCAGTTTAATAAGCCACGGCCGCAAAATACTAACACGAATTCTTTACAGACGAATGGAAAAACTGGTAGAAGCCAACCTCGGAGAAGATCAGTTTGGATTCTGTAGAAATATGGGAACACGTGAGGCAATACTGACCCTATGACTTATCTTAGAAAATAGATTAAGGAAAGGCAAACCTATGTTTCTAGCATTTGTAGACTTAGAGGAAGCTTTCAACAATGTTGACTGGAATACTCTCTTTCAAATTCTGTAGGTGGCAGGGGTAAAATACAGGGAGCAAAAGGCTATTTGGCTATTTACAATTTGTACAGCAACCAGATGGCAGTTATAAGAGTCGAGGGGCATGAAAGGGAAGGAGTGAGACAGGGTTGTAGCCTATCCCCGATGTTATTCAATCTGTCAGTAAAGGAAACAAAAGAAAAATTTGGAGTAAGAATTAAAATCTAAGGAGAAGAAATAAAAATTTTGAGGTTCGCCGATGATGTTGTAATTCTGTCAGAGACAGCAAAGGAGTTGGAAGAACAGCTGAACAGAATGGACAGTGGCTTGAAAGGAGGATATAGGATGAACATCAACAGAAGCAAAACAAGGATAATGGAATGTAGTCAAATTAAATCGGGTGATGCTGCAGGAATTAGATTAGGAAATGAGACACTTAAAGTAGTAAAGGAGTTTTGCTATTTGGGGAGCAAAATAACTGATGATGTTCGAAGTAGAGAGGATATAAAATGTAGACTGTCAATGGCAAGGAAAGCGTTTCTGAAGAAGAGAAGTTTGTTAAAATCGAGTATAGATTTAAGTGTCAGGAAGTCGTTTCTGAAAGTATTTGTATGGATTGTAGCGACGTATGGAAGTGAAACGTCGACGATAAATAGTTTATACAAGAAGCTTTCGAAATGTGGTGCTACAGAAGAATGCTGAAGATTAGATGTGTAGATCACATAACTAATGAGGAGGTATTGAATAGAATTGGAGAGAAGAGAAATTTGTGGCACAACTTGACTAGGACACGGGATCAGTTAGTGGGGCATATTCTGAGGCATAAAGGGATCACCAGTTTAGTATTGGAGGGCAGTGTGGAGGGTAAAAATCGTAGAGGGAATCAAGAGACGAATACACTAAACAGATTCAGAAAGATGTAGGTTGCAGCAGGTACTGGGAGATGAAGAAGCTTGCACAGGATAGAGTAGCATGGAGAGCTGCATCAAACCAGTCTCAGGACTGAAGAACACAACAACAACAACAACAACAACAACAACATGTATTACATGATACGATTCAAAGTAATTTATATAAAATTTATACAATTTTCACTGTGTTTGATCCATACTTCTGCAATATTTGTTATATAATGTAAAATTTGCGTAATGTGTAGCTATTATGCACACTATCAAGTATTTGAGAATAAGAGAATTTAGTGTCTTGCAACAAACTTTATGTGTAATTTCAGAGCTTTATGAAACTTTTTTCTCACTGACGACCTCCACAATATTATGAAACGGAAAAAGTATATCTCTTTCTACATTTTCATTGTTCATGCAGTAAAACTGTCGCATCAGGCAAGACAACATGACATTTACATTTATTGCTTCTTTGTTGCTAAATCTATTCACAACACATTTAGCAGACAATATCTACAAACCCTGTTGAATGTATCTGTAGAATTGTATCATTCTATGACACATAGTTCAGGAGTTACGAGGGTAGCAGGAGATGGACAGAGGAAGAGAATGGGAGGAGATGGACAAAGAGCGGGGGTGTGGAGGATGTGAACAGAGAGATGGGGGAGAAGGAGATTGACAGAGAAGGGGGTGGAGGAGGGAGGAGATGGACAGAGAGAAGGGGAAGGAGGAGAGGGACTAATAGAACTGAAATATATGCAGTGCCAAGTACTAAGATAGTCATGTATAAGTATCCTGTGTACTGACTTGTTCCACTTAATTCTGATAAAAGAAAACCATTCAGATGATCTATGGAACACTAACTAGATAACAAACTACCTTAGTCTGGATTCAGTACTGCCCTTGGACTCTGTTTCATCAGCTCAGAACTCAAGCTTGTACCCAGCTAGAATGACTGGATACTGAAAGTAGAATCTTAACAAGAAAAAAGACAATAAAAATATTAATTTGTTGATGCCCACATGGTGACTGATAACTGGGGTTGTACAAAAAGTAATAATTACAACATGTTAAGATACCCTACTGCTGAGAGGAGAAAAAAATGACATGATGTGCCCAGTAGAGGAAATTATTTATACAGAAATGCAATGAGAGTGCCCAATGAAACACACCAAAATTTGACACATAAGTATTTATTGACTCAAATCATTCTGTGTATGGCTGTTAGAAATATTTATTGTTATTACAGTTTTGACATTTTGCTATTGTCAAACAATGTGGGATGTTAAAGCGCACTCTATAATGCGAAGTTGTGATATGCTGGATCATAGTGCCCAGCTACCTGAACTGTGTTCAAGCATGTCACAAATTAACATTGTAGTCAAGCTGTAATATCCCACGATGCTTACAATACCAAGTTATCAAAACTGCAGTCATATTAAATATTTCTTACAGCCATATGTGGAATGGCTACATTCAATAATAAAACTACTGCTTGGACCCATTCCTCATTAGAACAAGTGTTAATGTTTCTAAAATTCCTTGTATGTTGGGCCAACAGAAAACTGCAATTCAAGCAAAGATCTTGGAACAAACAGTATATTCAAAATGACTTACAGCACTTAAGGATTGCTGCTTCATTAGGTATATGCAGTTCATGAATTCATTCAGTTCACAAATAGGGTATCCTAGCTACATAATGATAATATGACAAAGATAGTATTTTATGTACATAATATCAGGTTAGTGTGATTGATTCATTAGGTTTCAAAGCACTGTTTTTTTTACAAGTATATGACCTACAAAAATGGGTGGAACATGAAAAGATGGATACGCTCATCAACTTTCTGGTACAATCTACAAATGTTAGATGTGTGTGCCTTGGTCAGCTGGCACACAACCAGACTGTAATCCAGTTCCATCCAAGTGTTCACTAGCATGTTTCCGTCAATGTCCGTCATAGTAGCAATGACTCTTTCCTGCAGTTTTTGCAGTGTTGTTGGCATTGTGAGAGCTGGTGACCTGGAAGGCGGGGGGAGCATGGCAACAGAGGAAAATCACCCACACCAGTGTGTACTAAAGTCAAGAAGTCAGCAGCCAGTTGTGGCACGAACCACACTGCAACATAGCCAGGTACATGGAACCTGTCCTTATACAAAGCATATGAACTTTGACTTTACGGAAACAGTTTCCAATCCAGTTACTTCAAATACACTAAGGAAGAATTTGACATCATGATGCCTGCTCAATAGGATTTCAAACCCAGAGATTTGCTAGTGACTCAGTAGTTTCCAGTGGCAAGGAAATATCAATGTTAACACTGTCGCCACTAACTGCTGAGGCAGTGACACTAGGGAAAGTGGGAAGAAGAAATATATTCATTCTTCATTATTCTCTTTTTCTTTTTAATAGCATTATAAATCAGGATATTACATGTACTGGCATAGTATCAGCTACAATGGAGAAGGGGGGTCAGGGGTGGGGGGCTGCTCTGGCTCTTAAGCTACTATGCTGTGTTTATATTTACTATTTTGAGATGACCATGTCTGTAATTTTACTGACTCAGAGTATGTTATTAGCTATCTGTCTACTGGAAAGTTAAAATCTCTTTATATGAATATTACTGTTAATTGGAATGTACATGCTGAATCAAAATATTCTGATACATTGTACATGGAATAGGTAATAAGGTATCTTTTAGTATTTTTTTTTTAATATCTGGGAAATCTTATTTCATACCATATGTATGGCAGCAAACAATCACAGGTATTTGCATGAGAATGAAAAAAATTCTTTCTGTATCCTTGACAGCAATGCAGAGTTTGTAAAATTACTATTATTTATAGTACTGTCATTGTGAACTTAACAGTACATTCCTAGTCACTCTTATTAGTAACCACGAATGTCATTAAGGAATACATGCAGTGGCACATGAATATAATGTGTATAAGAATAGCAAGTTCCTTCAAAAGGCTTCTGTAAGTTGTTCTTTTATTAACTTTATTCTTTATATTCAGATTATTGTTACTTCTGATTTGACTTGCTTTTATTTTCTAAAACCAGCACTTAACTGAAGAAAATGTTTATTAAAAATTATACATTTTTTGCCTAGTCCGAGATACATGGAGAAACAAACTTAAATGAGTGTTAAAGAAATAGTAGACTTTATTTATGAATGTAAGTATAAAATGTTACTTACCTGGAGAATGGTACCTGGTGTAGTAATAATTTTGTAGACAGCCATTCCAGGAATCATGGAAATGCTAGAGCCAGCAATGAACCAACCTAATACATTTGCCCATGTTGGATACACATAGTCATCATAAGTCAGAGGTTCATAGTCTATAAGTCCATAAACAATGATGAACTGCAAAAGTAGTAACAATTAAACTATAGTATGCCATTATAAAATTGTGAACAGTGTCATGTCATCCATCTCCTATTAACATATTGCAATAAAATCTTACAATTTTTATCAGTATTTAACATTTTGCAAAAGGGAAATTTTATATGTAAAACACTGTATTACTCTACAACAGGAAAAGGTAAGATTTGGTCAGCGTAAGCCTTTTCACTGTTATATCAAAACACATACAGTAATTAAGAAATACTAGAAACAAATTAATGAAAATGGGCAGTTTTAACCTTATATTACATGTTTTCAGTTAAATGTGTTCAAACATAACATTTATTTAATGAATATAATAATGGCAATTCTTGGTGAAATGTAAATAATGTAAGGAGTAAAGGCAACAACTTGTGATGAAACAAGCTGGCATCTCTTTACTTCCTCTCTTGTTTTGCCATCTGCATCCTTAAATTCATTTTATTTTCATTTTTGCCTAATTACCATTAACATGTATAACCCAAATTTCCATAAAAGAGAACAGTTGGCCCTCAGTCTTAAGGAATATAGCACCAGGTCTAATTTTGAGTATATAATTAATTTTGTAATTTATGTTGACCATTCCTAGTCAATATCTCTTGCTATGGGGTGAAATCAGTAATTGTTTCATGACTTAGATTCTATTGTTGACTTATAAAGAAATATAAATTCTGTACTAACTATAAACATTTGGAAGAACTATGTATTTATTTGGTTCCATTCGAAAATATATGTGTGAAGCCAGCCCTTAACTATTTCCAAAATAATTACCAGGTTTGTCAAAAGTATTGTTTATGTAACTATATCTTTTAAATTCGTTATTTAAACAAAGAATTCAGCCTAACCTTTGTGATAGAAGGAAGTGTTAAAAAGAAGGAATTTTTCAATGTATTCAGTTAATTGAATCAGTTATGTTTTAATTGTAATTTCTAAAACTTAAACACTGAACAATGTATAGATTCAGTGCCTATTATTGTGAGGATGTATAAAGAACTGATTTTTGATCACAAGTCAGTCAGTCCGCTGCCAATTTGGATGTGAAACATGTATTGGTTAGATTAACAACAATGCATCAACTTAAGAGTGGAATAAGTGTAACACAAATAGGCTGTGTGTTAGAACAATTAATGACAATGTCTGTTTAATTTATTTGAAAAATAGTGTCACTCGTACCACATTATACTGCAGGAAATGTGAACTGTGTGGTTCGATTTTACTGTTTATAGATGTTCAACAGCAAACTATTGTAGCAGTAGGCTGATGTTGCCTGCAACCTATTAATGAGGCTTACCAACATTTACTGATAGTGAACTGGCTATATAATTTGTGTAATAGTGGGGGGTTCTGAACAGTTAAGGTAAAGAACTGTGAAACACAATTGTCCAACTGTTGGCTACTTCATTTACAGTAGTCAGTGCTGAACTTCCATCCCTCCCTCCCCCCATTTTTTGAGCCAATATAACAATGCAGTACGTCGACACCATGAACTGTCAACGAAGAAATAAAGCAGGCGAATGTCACAAACTCATTGAATAATGAAGGCACTGAGTCATCAAAAACTACATAAACGAAATTAAGAACTTTGCTAGCTTTTGGACAAATCTTTTTTCAGAGCTACAGAGTACTTATACATGATATCTGATCAAAAGTCTCTGGACACAGCTATGTACCAGGGAACTGACCACTAGGTGTCACAAGAGTATCACAGTACACCAGTATCAAAGGAAGTAGGAAGCATTCTGTTGTCAGAAGAGGAGCAATAACAGCAGCATGGGCCTAAGTCAACTGTTTGTGATGTGATTGTGAAGTGCAAATGTGAAGGAACAAAACAGCAAAACCAAGGCTAGGCAACATCATGTATCAATGGAAAGGGACCATTGAGCATTGCAGAGTGTGGTTGTAAAACCCTGCATGAAATCAGTGGAAGAAAACACTCATGAGTTTCAAAATGCTACCAGCAGCCCAGCTAGTGCAATAACTGTGCTTAGGGAGCTACAATGAATGGGATACAATAATACGACAGCTCCTCATAAGCCACATATTTCTGTAGCCAGTGCTAAGTGATGTTTGAAGTGGTGTTACATGAATATTTGAATACTTGCTGACAAAACTCCAATTAAATATATTTATTCTTGATGGAGATGGCACAGAAAAGATTCTGTGTAGACTGAGACTGAATGGTGCTGCTGGAATCTTCATAAGAGATGGAGTGAAACTTTCAAGAATCTTTACTTTCCATAGATTGGGTATGATGAAATAGGCTTCACCACTTGTACATAATAATAGATGTACAGAGACACTTTTTGAAATGGAGATTGAGGCCACGAGAGTTATGAGATCAAAGCCCCTGCTCCACATCCAACTCAACCCTGTTGCAGGAAGCAACTCCACCCCTGCTGCAGGACCCTAGCTTCACTCATCTTGCACCCACATCCACTTCTTGGCAGTCTCTCTTCCTCTGTTCTGTTTTCCCTTATGAATATACTCTTCTGTGTCATCATGCACTGTGCACAGCTCCCCATGCTTGTGCACAGCATTAGTTTCCTGGTGTCAGGGTCACATACATACCATATGCTCCTGCTGCTTCTCCCTCCTAGCCATCGGCTAACCTTTCCAAACTCTGCCTCCCACTAGCAGCCTCCTTTCCTCCTCATCCTCTCCAACCAAAATAGCCCTCACCTCAGTCAAGGTGCAGTGTCTAGAACAATGTAGCCAAGACTGTGTGTGTGTGTGTGTGTGTGTGTGTGAATGGGTGGGTGGGCATGCACACAATGCAGTCAGACTCTTGATACAAGTCCGATGAGCCCCCGCCGTGCTGCAGCACACTATGCATTCCATGCTTGCCAGCATCTGCCTCTGAGGGCAGAGAGCATGAGCTAGCTGTGTATGGTTGGCGTGGCTCACCTGCCACCGCCATCCAAAGGCATCATCCACTAGCTGCCTGTCACCCACTGATGCTGCTTGTTTACTGGTGTGTGGCATAACATGCCAGCCATGCTGCCTGGCCCTCCTGGGCAAATTGTCTGTGCCACAAGCCATTCTGCTTACTGCAACTTATTCACAAGGCCCATTTGCTGCTGCCAATCTCATGCCACGGTCTATCTGTTAGCAGCATTGTGCTGCACTCTCCAGGGCCACACCAACCCACAGCAACCTGTAGCCATGCGGCCCCCATGCCGTAGTCTTACGTGCTGTCCTTTCTGGGGTTCTATTGACTCACCATTGAGCTGCAGCTGTGGCTTTCTCGTCAACTTAGTGGCCACCTGCTACCGGTCATGCTGCCACCCAGTTGTGCAACCTGCAATACTCAGAGCCTGCTGCATACCCATCAAAGCAGTCCACCTTCTCAGTCCAAGGGTCCTGCTGCGGCTTCTCTTCCTTGCTGCCATGCAGCCAGCAGCTGCAGCTGGATCCATACCACCCTGTGTGAGTGCCACATGCCTACCATCCAGCTGCCTGCATGCATGTTGTGATGCACCATGCTCCATTTGATCACATCGTGTTGTGACTATCAAACTAAGTGTTGTGACCACTTTGTGCTTCAACCAGTGAGGCACTGCATCGTAAACAAACTGCATTTTTGCTTAAGAATTTCAGTCACATTTTAACTATAATTTTGGTGGATGGATAAAATGTGGGCTGCAGTATAAATGAAGTGACATTAGGGAATTAACTATTTTATCTGTTGAGTAAGAGTATTTGAGTATGTGCTTAGAGATGAAACTTGAGAAATGCAAGTGTATTTTATAAAATTTATGGTTATGACAGAATGGTACTACCTACCTTATTTTAGTTAAGTAATGTAGGGCAAAGTAGGAAGGACACTACCTGTAAACAGCATTATTTCTAACTGATATTTGTTGAAGTCTGATTTTGATATCTATGAGAGAAAATGAATTAACAGTGCTCCCCAGTTCAGGACATACATATGCCATTACATTAAAATGGGAACCCATTGTTAAGTCAACTATAATAATTATGCTAGAACTGATTTGCATTTATTTAGATTTAGGAAATTAATGTTTTTCAGGAAAACAGCTTTCATGTATTATGCAAAGTTCTGTTATAGTCCAGTTCGTGAGTGATGGTGGTCCATGCAGGTCAAGGCATGGACGAGGTTTGAATTGTTGTCAGTTCCAAATGACAGTTGCGGTACATGCATTCGTGTGCTTTGCACATAAAGAAAGCATGTATCCTGCAAATTGCGTTGCTTTATGGAATTTATTGCTTTCCATCACCATTACCAAGACAGTTTACAATAAATAGCATAAAACTCCACAAATTAATCATGCTTAATATTCACACTGGCTACAACACTCACAGCAGAGTGCACATAACACTTCTGAATGCTCATTGGCTATCAGAGAATGCATGAAATAGGTGCGCAGAACAAACCTAAATTCGACTGCCATCATTCACGACTGCAACTATAGAAGCCCTTTGGCACAAGAGGAAGAATCTAATTTGCTTTATAGTGGTCTGATTTTTTTGTACAGATTAATTGTTGGTGAATCTTTAGACGATATTTTCTTAAGATGATTGTAGGAGAGAGTCTTCAACTAATCTCCAGAACCTCGCTGCTAGCAAGGTGTAACCATAGAGATATTTTCTTCCACTTTGCTTTTGTGCCACATTCTTTTCTCTCCTCTTCCATCATTCCTATCTGGCACTGTTTCTTTGGACCAGTGGGAAGCATATATTTGCCCACTGAAGAGATGTGAATGTTTGAAAGGTTGTGGCTCCCCTTCCTCTTCTCACTAAATTAAATGACTCAGGCCTCAGGTGCCCATACGACCACCAAGTACAATTATCACCTGTTTCACCAAAGCCAATAGGATTCTGTGTGACCTAGCAGATTGTGGTATTAAAGGATTACATTCTCCCCCTCCACTTCCTGGGTCATAGTTACTCTGTTTCTTCCTACGTCTTTTTTCTATAGTTGTCATCTTTTTCTTTTTTTGTTTGCTTTGCAAACTGGACAACTCCACACACAGTGATAATGTGTTTTCAAGAGGTTATAGATGAACTGACCTTGTGACATCCTGTAAGTTGTGAGCATAAGATGAAGTGCACACATTGTATTAGAATACAACATCTTATGCCAGACAATGAATACAAATGCTATGACGTGAAGTTAATGTGGTACTATGATGAGAGGAATACTGGAGGTAATAACATGACGAGGTATGTATGAGATGTATAATGTGAAGATGAGTACTGAGGGTAAAGTGACTCAAACTTATGATTAGTTGTTGTAAATTGCACCTGTATGTTCTGCTGTTGGCAACCAGTGCACACCAAAATACATGTTCAATGAGGAAGTAATATTGGTTAGCTCCTATGTAGTGAGTTCCAGCGTATCTGAGTAGTTTTTGTGTGTTCCTGAGATTAGAGAGAATGTGTCAAGTCTACCTCCTAGAATTTTACTTTGTTGAGTGTTATGCTTTGGGGACATGCCTAGAAGTTGCAGCCCCTCTTTCTGTGAAGTCTATTCTGTTTGCTTTTATTTTTATGATCGTATGTGGACTCTCATAGCTGGAATTTCCAATTAATTCTTTGTAGCTAATGTTGCACTGCTCCACAGATGAGGTAAGTTTAACTCCAGTTTGGAAGCATTTATTTCTGCTCTTTTCTTTCAAGGCATAATTCATAAGGTTAAGAAATATTTGTACTTTTCTTTAATTTTTATGTCAGCTGAACTAACTCTTTTCCTTCTGCATTTCTTTATAAAAGTTTCCTGCTCTTTGGTTGGTGATATTAATATGCACTCTATACCTCCTCACTCACTTTAATTATCATAATTTTATCTGAAATCTAAATTACTGTATTCTTTGTTCACTTCGGTTCTCTTCATATCAAAATTTCTGTCATCTCTGTGTGACTTTTTTGTGGCTTTCATGCAGATGACAGATTCTTAAGACAGGTGGCCAATGTTCCTGGAAACTTATGTTTGCCAAAATTCAACTTAGGGATGTGGTAAGCTGACATGAGAATCTTAAAGTAGAGATACACTCTACCACCTTATTTCTATCATTTGCATTCCAAACTGATATAAAGTCCATACTGTCCATTTGAACAAAGCCTTCATACTCTCTGTTTTGCCTGCTTATTCTGTTACTCTTTGCCTTATTGTAAAGATGGAAAATTTTTCTCTGTTGATTATTTCATGTCAACTAATACTGATCTAACTTCTAGTATGCCTCTACAAGTTAACATAAATGGTCGATTTTCTGTCAAATAACATTGTCTCACACTGTTTTATACATATTTAGCATTGTACCATAAAGTGCACGGTTTCTTCATTGTTTTTTGGCAGACATATACATGTCTGTGAGCACTGGGTGCACCACCCTACCCTCTCCTCTCACCCTCCTTCCACACCAGCCTTGCCTCCCCTCCTACCCACCTTCTGCAGGAGCACTGTACCTCTTGTCTCCCCACAGCTCCTGCACCTCCTCTATCCTTCCACTCCTTTTTCCTCCCATGGAACCCACACATAGTGTTACAAAAAGTACCCCTTCCTTACCAACCTACTCTGGAGCAGCCATTAGATTAGATTAGATTAGCTTTTCGTTCCATAGATCCGTGTTGAGGAGATCCTCGTGGATGTGGACCATGTCACTTTTTTTATTTATTTATTTTTATTTTTTATTTTTTTAAAGCTGAAATAACAATACTAATAGTATGAATATATACAATACATCATTTGTTTTAATTAAAAAATTCGTCAATGGAGTAGAAGGAGTTGGCCACTAGGAAGTCTTTCAGGCTCCTTTTAAACTGATCTTTATTTGTAACTAAATTTTTTATGTTTGCTGGCATTGCGTTTTAGCAATGTCACACACCTATCTTCTTCCCCATCATGCACCCATCATGTATGGCAGTTTCTTGTCCGCTTGATGTTTGTTCCATCTCTTGCCATGTCGAGCCATATTCTGGGTGTGTTGTTCTTAGGCTCAATGCATTCTTTCTTTTCCTTCACATGAAGTTATAAAATAAAGCAGTATCTGTGACAGCTTCGTTGAAGCAATATTCACCTGCTATATTCCCACATATTATTATTTTGTCTTTCTGTATGGTGTATTAACGTTTTCTTCGATGACAAACAACAAACTTCATGCCAGGCCATTCTTGGTACATCCGGCTGGTGTATAATAGACATGATACATATTGATGCCCTAAGATTGTCACTAATATTTGGCTGTATTGACATTTTTGCAGTGATGCATGCAAGTTAAAGCTACAGTGTAACTCTGATGCAGATGTGAGATTCAATACGTGTATCTCTTACATGAATTCCCAAGCATTTCAATATTCCATGTCTGAAAGCACTGTTACCCCATGAGGTAGTATGTTGTGTTCTTACATAATATTGTTGATGGGGAATGAGCATAGTTGTCTTCATGTGATAGGTGTTAACAATTTGTCACTGGTGTGGTCCTCACATTTATGTTCTTTTATGCAGTTATCTTTTATTTAAGTTTCAGTCCTTGTTGAGGTGACTTTTCTATATATTTTGTGCAATTTTTTTGAGTTTTATGTGTGGTGTGAAGAATATGCACTGCTACTCCATATACGCTGAAGTGTTGACAATTTACTACAGATGTGTTTCGTTGTGTACATTTTTGCTTCGTGTCCATATTTTAGCTAAAGAATGGGTTAATTGTACACTGTGTGATTTTTGATAAGTAATCAAATGTATTGGTTTTTGCACAAATTGACAAGTAGCTTAAGTACACAACTATCACTTCCTACTCAACTCCTGCCACAGACATGTCCTATCCTATCAGAGGCAGGGCCACCTGTGAAAGCAGTCACATCATATATCAGCTCTGCTGTAACTTCTTCACAGCTTTTTAGCACACGTGAACACCAACCAGCTACCCATCCAAATGAATGGCTGTTGCCAAACTGTGGCATTGACCAGAATTGACCACCCACTGGCAGAACATACTGCTCAGTACAACATGCTCATCTTCCCCAGCTGCTTTACAACCTATGGCACCTGGATCCTTCCCCATCAGTAGCTGTTACATAAGTGGGAATTGTCCATGCAACACATCCATCAGTCTCTTAATCCTCCTGGCTTCAATCTCTGCTAGCTCCTCTCCCACACACACCTCTACCATAGGAATTGTCCATGCAACACATCCATCGGTCTCTTAATCCTCCTGGCCTCAATCTCTGCTAGCTCCTCTCCCACACACACTTCTACCCTAGCCCCCATTACCTCTACACTGAACCTGCACCACATTTACCTTCCTCCCCTGTTTTATCTTTCCCACTCAATACAATCCTCCACATTATAGTAAGCTGTGCACAGTTCCCTCTGCCTACACCAAAGAAAGCTTGATGGAGCCATTTTTCTGCCTGTGCCTTCAAACTGTTAGCTTGGGCTCCTTTTTGCTCTCGTCGACTCCACCCAACACTATGCCTCCCCCCAGTCAAGCTGCAGTGTTGGCACAATTTTGCCAGCCAGGCAATGTAACCTTGCAGTGTGTGAATATGTATTTTATTAGCTCTGAAACAGGATTCAGCCGAAAGCTGAACAACATTCTCTGTCTTCTTCATGTACCAGCCAATGACTCAACTGTGTAGTGAGTTGTTACCTTTTCTCCTTCCATTACTTATATTCTGCCTTCCATACCCATAGTAATATAAGATTTTTTCCTTGTGCATTTCTGTATCTTCCATTCATTTTCATTATAATCTATATATGAGAGGAGGGAGATAGGGACAGAAACCTGTTGTGTGTAGCCTATGTTATTCATAACATAGGCCAGATAAACTTTAGTTGGAATTTATTGGTAGGAAGCCAACATTTATGAAAGGGACCTACATTAAATTCATATCCCAGTATTTTGGGGGATTGTTGGTTGCTTTAATTGTCAGTGAACAACTGCACTATTTTCAATATTCTATAAAAGTAAAGTGTTTCTCAACCTGAAGGTTGGTTTCAAAGCTGCAGTGCTTTATTATGCATGACCTACTGTGACCTACTGGAAATGGTATGCCATTACCTTGGGTTGGGTTGATTTGGGGGAGGAGACCTAACTGCGAGGTCATCAGTCTCATCGGATTAGGGAAGGATAGGGAAGGAAGGTCAGCCATGCCCTTTCAAAGGAACCATCTCGGCTTTTGCCTGAAGCGATTTAGGGAAATCAAGGAAGACCTAAATCAGCATGGCCAGATGCAGGATTGAACCGTTGTCCTCCCGAATGCAAGTGCCATTACCTTCCTCAGATCTTTGATGTGATGTATCCATCCATTTATGAGGGCATATCCTTTAACATTGATTCCAAACAACTGTGCAGCTTATCATTTTTCACATTAACCCACCATTGCCAGAGATGATAAAGTTACAGAAAAAATCCTAGCACTGACTGATTATTGAACTCCAGACTGACATATTTGGTAATCTTATGAAAAGGATAGTTGCTGCTCACCATATAGCAGGTATGTTGAGTCACAGACTGATACAACAAAAAGACTGTCAGAAAACGAGCTTTTGGCCAACAAGGCCTTCATTGAAGATGCACACACACACACACACACACACACACACACACACACACACACACATACACACACACAAACAAACACACATAAATGCAACTCACACACACATGACTGCAGTCTCTGGCTGCTGATGCCTCAGCAACCAGAGTACAGTCATATGCGTGTGTGTGTGTGTGTGTGTTCTATCTCCTATGAAGGCCTTGTTGGCCGAAAGCTCATTTTCTTACAGTCTTCTTGTTGTTCCTATCTGTGATTCAGCATCTCCACTATATGATGAGTAGCAACTATCCTTTTCATAATATTGTTCCATTCCATCCTGGATTTTCCATTGTTGATATTTGGTAATCTGACACTTAGCCAGCAAGTCACACATTTAATTTGCATCCTACCAAAAAGTTTATATCGAAGACTATGAAAACAATTAAGAACCCATAAAAAGTTTTATTTTATTTGTGGTAGTTAAAGCTGTAGACATATAAGATCAGCATTCCCATTCAAGAATCATATGGCGAGCAGGAAATAGCTTTCTACTGTAAGCATGTTTACTGCCATTAATGAACAGACATCCATAGGAGACTGTTTTAGGATGTGTCAATATGACAAAGGTGTAGCTTTCTCTGCCACCACCCATATATACTTCTAGGAAAACTTTCCACCAAATTGCAGTACATACTGGTAGATATTTACTTGCTGCTACACAAGGGATATTTAAGTGACATTACAATGATCTTGCTGTTACTGATTCTGTACTTCATGCAGAGAACCTCAGTTGTGTTGAGACTGCATCTTTCATTGACTCAGACTGGCATAGCCTTTAGTTATGATATTTGCTTTACAAATATGAGCAATTTGCTGTTGAACATGGTGAACCTTATTTCTGAACTCTTGCTGAAACATGAGTAGCCATAATTATGGTCTCAGAGGCCTGAGCATTTGTGGTCTGCAAACTCAAAACTAACTGATGAAGATTACATTGTGAAAAACAACCGTACATCACAGTACCTACTATGGCAAAACTCACAATGGAAACAGTGCACTCCAGCCACTAACAGGCATACACCAGATGTAGATACATCCAACTGAAACAGTCTTTACTTCACTTTAGACTCCACTACAACTGAGTTCTGTTTCATGACCCTTTGTTTGTAAGATATCACTTACTATATAAATATATGTTTCAAACATTTATTGATGAAGTTTGTCACATCATCAGTTCAAGCACCAATCAGAAGTACATAGATGTGCTTTTTAAATTTGCTGGTTTGACTCAGTTACATGTTGGTGATACCAGTAATAGTAATTTTTGCATTTATGGTTGACAGTAGAATGTTATAACACCCTGACATACATTTCATCACTAGTTTTCTCATTGTTGAATGTAGAATCCATAATTTTCCCAAAGCCTTGAGACCTGAATAAGTGACAGTAGTCAGCAATAATGCATCTCTTTGAGCCATATCCACTTCTCATCCCACAATATATATCTGATGAATATGCTCAAGAATGTGTGGCATCAGTCTCCTTTAATTTCATTTGTATATCTGATCAGTAACTGCAACTCAATATATTACACTGTAAGAAAACTACATTACAGTATGACACTATAAAATCTATGACTTTGTTTATTTCATTGATTTATTTCTTACCATTAGAAAAACTGGAGCCATAAACCTCCAACATATCCTCCAATAATGTCCTGGTGAGAAACCAATCATATCTCGAATGTCATCACAAAACCTCTGTGTTCCTTAAAACAATTACAACAATAATTGATTTTACATAATTAATAACAGGTTCAGATCTGCATAGGTGTTGTCAAATGAAGATGATAATAAAATTTATGAATTAATTATATGTAGAAAATAATAACACACAATAACATTTTACTAATATGATGTTTGTGAAGCAAACAAGTTATTTTTCTTTCTGAAGTCAATTTGATATGGCACTGCAACAACTACAGTCTGTGCATCTGTCAGTTTTTATTGTAGAACATTTTGTGTTAGATTGCTGTTTCAGTTCTCCACATGCAGAACTTTAAAAAAATGGATACTGAATTACGAATAAAGCTAGCAACAATAGAAGTATTATGATTATCATATGTAGTAGAGAAAGTAAGACAGCAAATAAATGGTCAGTGGATGCAGATTTTCAAACATGGGATGAGTTAATTGATGTTTGTAAGCAGTTGGAAACCACCTAC
This sequence comes from Schistocerca americana, assembly GCF_021461395.2. NCBI lineage: Eukaryota > Metazoa > Arthropoda > Insecta > Orthoptera > Acrididae > Schistocerca > Schistocerca americana. The sequence continues at coordinate 1,077,892,155 of NC_060119.1, read as the reverse complement.
ACTGCTGTCAAATGATTGGTTGCTGCTGTGAGTGGGTGTGTTGGGAAAGCTCCCAAGAGTCATGTATCAATGGCACCACAGGTGCCTCAACTACTATCTCTCCAGAGGATTCGTCCTCCTCTGTGGGAACTATGGAATCTGTCATTACTCATCCATTTGACTGTGAGTGGCATGTCCATGTTAGGTCTGGGTGTCTGTACAGGGTAGACAGGGACCATGGAGGATTTGGGATCTTATAATGATCCACATAATCATCAGGTTTGATGTGTTGCCTTTCACTGAAACAGGAAACTGAGCCAGTGAGACTTTCACCTGTTGGGAAACCTGCTTTGTCCTGTATCAAGAGGTGGCAAACACAAAAGGGTAGGGATCTATTATCATCAGCAGTTCAAACATATGGTGAATAATAGATTCCTTAGGGAAATGGCACCAAGGGACAGAAAGGAACATCAGCTGTACTCAGTGTGTCTGCATGAAGGCCTCATTTGACATGCTGAAGAGGCTATTGTGACATCCATTGAGGGAACAGAGCACAAATAATTGCAGATTACAGCACTCTCTGGAACAAACAGTGCCTGTCATCTGGGCTCTGAGGCAAAGAACATTGAAAACACCACCTTTGCATTGTTCCCAAAACTGATTGTGACCTCCTGATTCTGACTAGAGTTGAAAGTTCGAACCAGAGACTTCGAAGGTTCTGTGATAAGATAAGTTCTGACTTCCTGGACTTGCGCTATATGATTGAGAACTTTAGTGTCCCCCTAGTAAGTCAAGTGTACATTACACATCAAAGGCTGTTGCCCAAGTAGCTGATGTGTGTATGCATGCTCACAAGGGTTTTTTTAAATTAAGCAGCTCTCCATCCAGTGCAGATACTGGCAGCTGTAGGAGACCAAGAAGTATTAGTGTAGATCCAAAGGAATGGCTCACACAGGCAAGAGTATTAAAATTCTAGTAGTTAAATGCTACAGCATTAGCAACAAAGTGCTAGAGTTTGAAATGCTCTTGAAACACAGTGAAGCTCATATAATAATAGGTAAACAAAGCTGTTTAAAGCCTGATGTCAATAGCAGTGAGATTCCTGGGGAAAATTTAAGTGTATACTGAAAGAACTGGCTAATGGGAAATGGAGGTTATGTATTTGTCACAGTAGACAAGATACTCAGATCTACCAAGATAGAAATTGAAGTTGCATTCAGGATTGTTTGGGCAAGACTCAGTATCATGGCTGAGCATAAACTTGTAATTGGATCCTTCTATTGACCACCAGACTACCTCCTGATGCAGCTGAAAACTTTAAAGAAAACCTCAAGTCACTTGTAATTAAGCTCTCTAATCATCAGTTGAGAAGTTTGTATTATACTGTAGGACACAAACAACAGCACAGCCACAATGAAGAAAAGTCTGTTCTTCTTCCAAATACAAGCAAGCAACAGTCGAAAGAATACAGACACAAACATAGAAACGATCCAGCTACTGACACAAGCAGTTGCTGACAGTAAGTATGAAAGCAATATGAGGGTGAGTTCCTGATGCACTACACTTATAAAGAGGAGGGCTCTGGTAGAGGGCATGGCAGATGCCATATCATGAGCAAATGTCATGTGGCTCACTGCAGGTGGCCTCTTGTGGCCAGCCTGCATGGATGGCATTGGCAGAATATTCACAGTGTAGTGCGCCAGTGGCCTGGTGCCACATCATGTGTCCTAGTATTACATGCAGGGCTACAGCAAACTTCTTCCCTTGGGGAAAGGGTGCTCCACTGATGCAGGCATTGGAGCAACTGTTGAAACATCCATGGCCTCTGTGACAGATGCCTGAGGCAGTGATGGTGGTGACAGGAAGAGATTCTGGACCGGAACTGGTGAGTAAGAATGGGTGAGCTATGGCCGTGGACATGGGCGGCTACTCCTCCACCAGAGAGCACCAGTGACAAAGGTGCTGGCAGCATCTTGGTGTCTGGTGTAACAGTGCTGATGATGAAGGCACTAGCTGCTCTGTCGTGCGTGCTCGGAATACCAGTGTTGAAGGACCTGAAGCTACTGGCCCAGTTGGTAGCAGATTCATCAGTGACAGCGAAGGATCACAGGAGGGTCTGGCAGCAGGCATCCAAAGGCTGAGTCCTGGAGGAGAAGCAGGAGGTGGTGACATCTACAGGGAGGGCAGGTTCACCCCACACCCTCTGAGACTGGGACAGGAGCTCAGGGAAGAGGCTGAGGTGGCTGCAGTAGACCCGACACCCTCACTGTGGTGTGAGGACACAGCTGATAGTACTGATGCACTGCCAACCCATTATTCGTGTGCACAATAAAGAGGCAGTGGCCACAGCTGTGGACCATGGCCAGAATCCCATCAGACCAGACTGGGAGCCAGGAGGAAACCACGACAAGAACTGCACTAACAGGCATTGGTGGGGTGGCATGAGCAGATGCAGGAGGGAGAGTGGCTGGTGACCATGGAGCAACTCAGCTGGACTTGGAGCCCCCATTCGTGTGGAATAACTCAAGAAGTGTGCCAAATCATCATCTTTGGAGGAGTCCGCAACATGCTTTTTCATTTTCACCTTGAAAGTGCAGACAAGATGTTTCGCCTTGCCATTAGATTGGGGGTCAAGAGGAGGAGTAGTCATGTAGCAAATGCTGTGACAAGCGCAAAAATCATGGAAGGCCTGAGACACAAACTGTATACCACATCCATCACAAGTGTATAAGGCAATCATTCAATGGAAAAAAATTGGGGAGGGCCTTAATCATAGTGGCTGCTGACATCAACAGACAGCAGATAACATATGGAAAATTAGAGAAAGCATGGACAACCAACAACCAGTAAGAATTTAGGAAAGGTCCTCCAAAATCAACATGGACACATTTCCATGGATGCTGCAGTGTCACCCATGCAGAGAATGTCTCTTTTGTCTGTTGAGTAGCACAATGAGAGCAGGGTGCAACAAACTGTACAATGTCACTGTCAATGCCAGGCTATACAAGAGCTCACTGGCCAATAACGTGGTACATGAGACCTCCCACTATTCCTGATGTAGGAGCTGAAGCATATCCTGCTGTAGCGAGCTGGCATCACAACCCTAGGCAGCAACCTGTATGTAGCTAAGAGAAAAACACCATGTAATTCCGAAGTGCAGTGACAGAGAGCAAAACAGTTACACAAAGAATCAAAGCCCTGGCCAGAGAACTGTCTAGCCAACCATGCTGAACAAGATGAACAACTTGACACAAAACTGGATCAACAGTGACAGCAGCTGTGATCTGGAAGCCCATAATAGGAATCCCTTCCACCAAACAAAGGAGTTTATCCTTATGAAAAGTAGGATCTATATCCCCAATGGAAGCTGGGACAGTGTGCAAGTGTTGACATGTTATGTGGCAGGCTGAAAATGTATTTCATAGTTGTACCAAGACAGAAACAAGGCCAAAAACTGGAGGTGATGTGCTGCTTTGTTGGGCAATGAAAAGGAAGGATTAAAAAATTAAACCAAGGGCTTAGGGTCAGCAAAGAGATGGAACTTGGACCCATACACAAACAGACAATAATTTCTGAGGGTGTAGACAATAACAAGTGCTTCCTTTTCAACTTGGGAGCAGATGTTTGGAGCCATCCTCATATTGATATGCAAGAATGGCCCTGAGTCCATAATGAGAAGCATCCACAGCCAAAACCAGGTGGTGACCAGGAAGGATAGTAGCCAAACAAGAAGCAGAATGTAATTTAGATTTCAAAAGCATGAAAGTGCACTCACAGGCTGACATCCATTGAAAAGGAACATCCTTGTGGAGCAACTCATTGAGGGTATACGCCAACGTGGCTACACTTGGAATAAATTTGTGATAGTAAGCAATTTTACCTAAAGATGCTTGGAGTCCTTTGGCATTTGTAGTGCGAGGCTGACCTGTGACCGTAGTGACATGATGTTGTACTGGTTTAACACTATCCCGAGAAACCTGAAACCCCAAATAGACAATGGATGGCAGGGCAAAGGATACATGTCAATGATAAATTGATCTTCGACTGAAACTTTAAAGTTACCACAGAGGTGAAGCTGACCAGTCAGTTTTTTAGCAATCGTGAGGGGAGTAGACCACTCACTCGATGTAATAGGCTTTATGACCCCTACGACATCAGCCTGTCCAATTCTGATTTCACTTGATACGCAGACCCATTGGAATAGGGCATGCAATGAAACAGTGTGACCACATATTAGGTTTTGGGGTAATGTGGGCCACAAAATTAGTGGCACATCCTAACCCATCTGAAAAGAGAAACTAGAACTCAGAACACAGAGAATTTAATGGCTGGTATGAGACCTGCTCAGAAATGAGGTGCACTGTATCCAAAATGGTAAAACCAAGAGCATTGGAAGCACCCAGACCAAACAAAGTTGCAGTACCAATATCACCCACTACCACAAAAGTCAAAACTGAACCACAGATTTAAGCATAGTGGGAGCCATAAATCGTTCCAAAATTGGAATGAGCTGCTTGTTGTAACTCACCAAATGTCAAGTAACCAGAGAAAATGCTAGAGATCCCAGATCCACACAAGTTTGTGAGTTCAGTAAAGTCACAGCTGCATCCATGTCCATTAGTAGTCTGAGAACTTTGTCCATTACTCACACTTCAATAAACAGTTTCTTATGATTCGTAAGCACTGGAGACAAACAATCAACAACTATGTCCATGTCTGCAGGAGGGGATTGGGAACAACATACAGATGCCAAACGTCCTTTTTTCCCTACAGTTGTTGCAAGTCATCCAGTGTTTAGGACACACAGCCCTTTCATGGTGTGCAAAACAGAATGGTCAATATGGGAGTTCTGCCTTTGAAGTGGTTGTTGTTTGCCACGTCACTGTCCAGTGCAGCACCGAGGCTGCGTTTGTATGGCTACCATGTTGTCCTTCTCCCCTCAGAACTGAGCAACACCTGATGGTCAGGAACAAGAGCCACAGTGATAATGTCATACCAAGCATTAATATGATCAAAAGCTGTATGAGGTACTTCAAGAGATCGAGCTGTAGTTAACACTTCAGCCAATGATGGATTTTCACACATTGGTGCACCTCCTTGTCAGATGCCAACTGAATGATGGTGTCATGGACCACAGAATCAGCATAGGAATCATGATGAGCACCAGTCACAAACCAACATTTGCGACTGAGGCTATGGGAGTTTGGCTGCCCAAGCCTGGTGGAACTGATGGGGATGTATATGACACCAATAGATTCTAGGCGTGCTGCAGTGACATGCATGAATTTACAGTGATAACTGAAGAACAACTTACACATATCATTGAATGAAAACAGTCAGTTTCCTGAAACAGGACTAACTGGCACAACAAATGGTAGATCCGAGGTGAAATCTGACAAAGGAACAAAGACTCACACACGTCTGCATCAGTGACACCATTAGTGAGGAAGTGTTGCCAAAGCCTCTTCTCATAAACCTCTCAGTATTTGGTCACATCATTGTAATGGGGAAAGGACAGCTGGCATGCTGACAGCATGCCTACATAGTCAATGTGGCCAGCAAGTTCATGATAGGAATTGTTAAGTGCTAGCTGCTGGCTGAGGAGAGATTGGATCACTGCCTCTATTGACAGAAGAACAGAAGGAACAACCAAATAGACTGAGCATGTGAAAGTGAACGCCACATTCCTCGCCAAATGTGTTGTGCTGTAAGACACAAACAACAGCACGGCCACATTGAACCAAAGTTTATTCTTCTTTCACAGATAAGTAAATAACAGTTGAAACATAGACATAAATATAGAAACAATCCAGGTACTGATACAAGCAGTTGCTGACAATAAGCATGAACACAATATGAGAATGAGTGCCTGCTGCACTGTGCATATAAAGAGGAGAGCTGCAGTAGAGGGCACGGCAGATGCCATGCCATGTGCACAAGTCATGTGGCCTACTGCAGGCAGCCTCTGGTGACCATCCCATGCAGATGCCGTTGGCAGTATATTCGAAGTGTTGCATGCCAGGGTCCTGCTGCCACAGCACATATTCAGTTATTACATACAGGGCTATAGCAACTTTAATCACCCAACAATCAATTGGAAGAACTACAGTTTTGTTAGTGAGAGGTTTGAAAAGACATCCTGTGAAACATTACTAAGTGCCTTCCTTGAAAACTACCTAGAACAGATGTTTCAGAACCCCCTCATGATGGAAATATGTTAGAACTAACGGCAAGAAATAGATCTGACCTCTTTGAGGATGCCCACATTGAAACTGGTATCAGTGACCATGACACGGTTGTAGCAACAATTATTATTAAAATACAAAGGGCAACTAAAACAAGTAGAAAGATATAAATTTTCAGTGAACTAGATTAAAAAAATCAATAGTCCCATATGTCAATGAGGAACTTGAAACTTTTAGCACACAACAGAAGCATGCAGAGGAGGTATGGCTCAAGTTCAAAAGAATAGTTGACCATGCACTGAACAGATATGTACCCAGTGAAACAGTCATAATGGGATGGACTCTCTGTGATATATATATATAGTCACTGCAAAGAAACAGAGACTACTTCATAATAGCTGCAAAACAAAGCTTAGTGCTATAGACAGAAAGATTCTGAATGAAACACATGTCAATTTCAAGGGAGAAACGCATGGTGCCATCAATGGCTACCATAGCTTGCTCATATGTAAAGGCTGTTAGTGGCATCAAAGCTAGTTTCCAGACACTCATGGATGAGACAGGAACTGAAATTGAGTGTAGCAAACCAAAAGCAGAAATGTTTAATTCAATTTTGAAATGCTCCTTTGGAAAGGAAAACCAGGAGAACTGCCCCAGTTTAATTTTTGTACCTCTGAAAAGATGAATGAAATATATATTAGTGTCAGTGGCGTTGAGAAACAGCTGAAATCATTGAACTGAGCAAAGCCTTTTGCCCACTTTTAAATCTTATCAAGAATTGCCTGTATATTTATGCAGCATCTTTCAGACAGTGGTTTATTACAGATAGCTGCACTAGCTGCAAAAGTCTGAGGTTATATATATATCTCACTCTCCAGTCATGAACATGTGTAGAAGTCACTGCAGGGTTGCCCCAGGAAAGTGCATTGGATCTATTGCTATTCATGTTATTATATTAATTACATAATTTTATATATATTATTATTATTATTGGTGTTTTGCCCTTAAAGAGCGCATTTGGACTAAACTACATGGCCAGTTCCTTTTGCTGCCTTCCTTGCTGCCCAAACTTCCCTCATTCGCTCGCTGTGTTTCTATTTCCGGTCGTCTGTCCATGCTTCTTGTCGGCTTCGTGTCTTCGGCTTCATCTTGATTGCCTTTTTGGTTGCCCATATTTCTTTCATCTTCTGGCTGTGATCTTGCTTTCGTTCTTCGGTCCATTTTATGCCTGTTCGTTTGTCGCATTGTATCTCATGTAGTTTACTTTTCTTAATGATGTTTCTGAACTTTATTCTGTCGTTTATTGTGTCTGCTGTTATGTTGAGCTGGTTCAGGTCGTTTTCTACCTCTGCCACCCATTTGTTGTTTCTAGTGGTTACCCAGTCAAAGATCTGTTTGGTCAGCCTGTGTGATGGCATTCTGTATAGGTGTCCATAGAATTGTAGTCTGCGTTTTCTAATCTTTTCTGTGATTGTCTCCGTATGTTTGTACAGTTCCTCTGTAGGTTTCTTGATCCATATTCCATTGTTGTTAGTTGCGCCAAATATTTTCCTAAGTATTTTCCGTTCTACTTTTTCTAATTGTCTGATACGTGTATGCCCTCGGATTAGTGTGGTCTCTGCTGCATATAGTGCCTCGGGGAGCACCACCGTGTCGTAATGGCGTAATTTGGCTTTTTGTGAGATAGACTTCTTGTTGTAATGATTCCACACTACTTTGTATGCCTTGTCCAGTTTAGTCTTTCTTTCTTCATTTGAGTCTCTGTTATGTCCACTCATTTGTAGTGTTTCACCGAGGTATTTGAAGTTTGCTGTTTTGTAAATCGTGCCATACTTTGTGTTCAGAGATGAGAGTATATATATATAGCAATAGATCCAATGCACTTTCCTGGGGCAACCCTGCAGTGACTTCTACACATGTCCATGACTGGAGAGTGATCGACATAAACAGAAGTAACTTTGGGTCTGCCCCAGGGAAGTGTGTAGGGTCCCTTGCCATTCATGTTTTATACTAATGACTTTGCGGACAGTATTAATAGTAACCCCAGACTTTTGTAGATGATGCAGTTATCTATAATGAAGTACTGTCTGAAAGAAGCTGTGTAAATATTCAGTCAGATCTTGATAAGATTTCAATGTTGGCCAAAGATTGGCAACTTGCTTTAATTGTTCAGAAATGTACAATTGTACAGTTCACAAAAGTTAATATCCTATGACTGTAGTATCAGTGAGTCATAGTTGGAATTGGCTAACTCATACAAATACATGGGTGTAATATGGTATAGGTCTACTAAATGGAATGATCACATATGCTCAGTTGTGGGTAATGCAGGTGATATACTTCACTTTATGGTTAGAATACTGGGGAAATGTAGTCAGTCTATAGAGGAAGTTGCTTACAAATCACTCGTGCAGCACATCCTAGAGTATTGCTCAAGCATGTGGGACCCATACTAAACAGGACTAACAGGGAATATTGAATGAATACAGAGAACAGCAGTATAAATGGTAACAGGTTTTTTTGATCCATGGGAGATTGTCACAGGGATGCTGAAGAAACTGAACTGACAGACTCTTGAAGTTAGATGGAAACGACCCTGAGAAAGCCTGGTTATAAAGTTTCAAGAACCAGTTTTAAATGATGACTCCAGGAATATACTACAGCTCCCTACATATTGCTCCCATAGTGTTCATGTGGACAAGATTAGGTTAACTACAGCACAAACAGAGGCAATTAAACAATCATTCTTCCCGCCTTCCCTATGTGACTGGAATAAGAGAAATGTGCAAATGCCAACAATGTTCTGATCATATGAATGTTGGCTGAAAAAGTTCAAGAGTGAAATTGAAAAGTGCAGCCTGCACACTGAAGATGGTGTTTCTGCAATCAAATTGCTCATAAGGACACAAACACACAGACATAATATACAGTGCAGATTAGACACACATTAGCACAAACTGTAGGGCTATTCGATAAAATTTTGGAAACATGTGCTACAAAACTTCTTGGAATGTGGATCTATGAACATGTAAAATGGAACCAACATGCACAATGTGAAAATTGCAAATAAATAGTATCTGTTGTTGATAGAATTCTATTAAGACTGACATTAAAGAATATGGTAAAAACGATTACTTTTCTGAAGTAGAGTCATTTCTGCAACATGGTGTCTTCTGGGGAAATTCATTAGTCAGCAAATCTCAGAAAGAAAATTACAAGAGAAAATTAAGCAGAATTTGTTGCAAAACTTTATTTAGGAAACTGATTTTTTCCATTTTCCAGTATTTCCATTCCAGAAGTAAGGTTATTAATTAAGAAAAGCTAAGAAGTTTGTACCTCTCTAATAAAGATGTTTATTCTGACATTGCAAGAAGAAAATAGAATAAAATTCACTCACTATAAAAATGGTTATAAACTATAGAAGAATATTATGGAACTGTTTTATAAAAATCAAAGCTAGTGACTTAAACTTAGGCAAAAGTGGAGCATCATAAAACAAAATAAAAATAGAACATTTAAAATACATGTGGTCATATTCTATAAGAGTGAAGTAGCTATGTAATTCTTGTGAATAAAATGTCTACTTTTATTGTAAATGAAAATATTATATTGTTACTCCTCATACAGAGGAGATATTGAGTCGCAGACAGGCACAACAAAAAGACTGCTGAACATGAGAGCTTTTGTTGAAAAGGCCTTCTTCTAAAACAGGCAGCACTCACAGATTCGCACAAGCACAACTCACATACACATGACCATTGTCTCTGGCCACTGAAGCCAGAAGGCCTTTTGACAGAAAGCTCACATGTTTAGCCCTTTTTGTTGTGCCTGTTAGTGACAACATCTCCTCTATTATGGTGAGTACCCTTTTCATAATATTGTCATTATTTCATCTTGGATTTTTCATTGTTTAATTGCAATGTTACATTTAGAAATATTTTACTATATTTTTTTGATAAATGTAGTATGTTCAAATATTTTGTGGTTACTTCCTCAAGTGACCACACATGCTGCATCACCAGATCGGTCCAATTAAATTGCATAACCCATAATGTCCCTTCATTGAGTTGTCCTACATTATAAAATTATGGCATCTGTAATGCTTAGAATGATTTGTAGTCTAATAAAATGCAATAAAAACCAATATAGTGTAATTTATCAACAAGTGTCAAAAAAGAAGCTAACAAAGTAAAAATGCAGTTGGTTGGGAAGAAATGAAACAGTAAAATTGATAATCTACTTTTACAGCCTTCATCTGTTTGTATATCTGTTTATTATCTGAAAGTGACATTGAAGCTCACAGTGCATTAACATAAATTATTTTTTAAGGTATGAAAAGTATAGCCTGTACATTCAATAACAGCTTCAGCTATGTAAATCACAGTAGTTTTTGCCCTAAGGGTGAGATGCAATTCAATAGATCATGAAAAAGCCACAAGCCCTGGGTTGCAAAAGGTTGGTCTGAAAAAGAACGCTTCATCTACATCTACATCCATACTCCGCAAGCCACCTGATGGTGTGTGGCGGAGGGTATCTTGAGTACCTCTATCGGTTCTCCCTTCTCATCCAGTCTCATATTGTTCATGGAAAGAAAGACTGTTGGTATGCCTCTGTGTAGGCTCTAATCTCACTGATTTTATCCTCATGGTCTCTTCGTGAGATATACGTAGGAGGGAGCAATATACTGCTTGACTCCTTTGTGAAGGTATACAGCTTCAAGATAATCCTTGGGTTTTACATGGAGGTAACAATGTCAATATCAGGAAAAGAATGCCAAACTAGAGGCTTCTGCACCTACAGTCCATTTTGTAGACAAACTGTAGGTTCCTGGTATCCTACTGATGAATAAAAGTCTGCCATTTGATTTACCTACAACGGAACAAATGTGGTCATTCAACTTCGCAGATCCACACTTGCTACCCCTAAATATCTTTATGACATGACAGAGACTAATATGATTCACACATCATATTTCACATTAATCTTTTAGTCAAGAGATTTCTCAATATTAATCCTTTAGTCAACAGATAGTGAAATTGTATGTTTTGTTATGTGCACATTTCCCTACATTAAGAGCTAGTTACCAGTGTTTGCTCCAAACTGATATTTGTTTGCCAATAATTATAATTTTTAATAGATGGAATTTACTCACAGATAAATACCACACAAGCAAAAAGTTGAGATTGCAACTGATATTATTCACCAATTCTGTATAACAGGAACAATAATGATTGTATTACACTTTCCTGGGGCATACTGGATATAACATCAGTGTTTGTAGATGACTCCATCGAGCAAACTTGCTGCATTAAAAACTGACTTTTTCTGGCCATGGCACTGAGGATATTGTGTATGACTAGCAAGATTTGATAAATTTAGTTATTTAGACATAAGGCTGTAGTCTAAGGCATGTTTGTGTCCTAACATTTCACCTCCTGATGCTGAACATTTCCCCAGAGGCTATAATGTCTTCATTAGTTGATTTTCAAATTCACCCAAGCTCAGCAAGCGGAACTGTCTATACATAATCCCATAACAGTCAGGTTATGACATTATCTGATCACTGCCAAAGATTGCAGACTTGCACCGATATGTGTTATGGAACTCACACTGCTGAAGAGTTGGTGCTGTTTGCTGTATTTAGTGCTGGGGCCATAAATTGTCTAATTTCTTTTACATCATAAAGGATATAGAATGTGTGGTGCAAAAGAACCAGCTAAATGCAAATGCCATCAAATGTAAGTGGGCATACCAAATGAAGCATCAACACCTGGCTCAGAGAAAACAAGTGCAGTTGTTGTCTGGGCAACTCAATTATCAAAAGTAGCAGATCATGCCTGATGCCAGGAACCACTGAATTTTATGAGACAGTTTTTGTAATTGGTTTGCAAGAAGTTGTCTGTGATCTTCTACTTATGCTGTTGTAATTTTCCTTACCATCTGGGGTGATTAAAATCTCCTACAACAATTACAGTATGACTAGGAAACATACATACTAGGGAATGAAGTTACCAAATACTTCTTCAGGTCAATCTTGTGGTTGATAGAATTGTTACAGCACAGAATAGTAAGGAATAGAAATTAGAAAAAAATCATTAAAACTCACTCACACTGCCTCAGATAAATTCAAGCCATGCCAGAGACAGAGGCCTAAGCAGGAAGCAAGCCATTATGTCACAAGTGAGTCAAGTTGATGACATTGAGTGCCAAGTAAGGAATAAGCATTCAGCACAAAAGAGGATGGAAAACCAAAGGAAGTGAGACATATGTATTTGTTAGCTCATAAGGCATGTTGCAAGGAACTGTATCTATTTCATAAGAGCACATAGTCAGGAACTGACACAGCAGTAAACAGCCTCTTAAGTCAATGAGGCAGAATAAGGAGGACACATCTGGTCATTACAAACTGAGCTTTGTGTCATAGCCTCACATTAGCTCCCTTTAAATACTACAGCTCTTGTCATGAATTGATCATTGGGATGAATGACATTCACAGTAATAGCACTCGATTCCACAATTACAATACTGTAGTGGATCAGTGTCTTAGATGATCCAGCACAGTCTATGAAATAGCCAAAGATGTACTCAAGATGATGGCCTTCACTGGATGGACTTCATACTACTCGCTGTCTACCATATACTGTGGAGAAACTCACTGTTTTCTGACAATACCACATCACAGGGTGCTGCTAATACCAGACTTCAACACAGACGCCACCAACAGGGCTTCTTAGGGTCTACCTTCCTGTCCAGCACTCGGGCACCTTCAGGTGCTGTAAACTACCAGGAGTAGGGAGAGGATCAATTGACCACACAACTACGGACACCAGGTACATTGTGATGGGACATCAAGGATCATTGTAGAATTTGGACTGGGATTGAGTACATACACTCCACAGTCAGCATGAGAACCTTGCTGGGCAGCTGCCACCCCACTCGCTGGCAGCCACTGCTCTGCCAGGGCTGCTGACATCACCTCCTGAGACTTCAAACACAGAGATGACTCGATGGACATCAGCTAGAGTCCAACACATAGCTGAATTAGCAACAGCCAAAGCTGCTGCAGAAGAATGAGAACTTGTAAACATTGGAAATGATGTTTTACTGATGTCGCTGATGCATCAGAGGTTCCCCCATCCTGACTTCACGCAGGAGCCCTCTGTAGAATGATTCAACTACTACTTTAATCCCATTTTGATTATTATTCTTACTCAAACGATTTTAGATGTAAACTTGGTTTCTATCTCAGCTGACTTAAGAGTCTTGTTCACTGTATAAACACTTCACCCCTCCCCCTCTCCTTCCCCTAGAGCCTGTATATTTGATGAACTCTCAGGCATACCTCAAACATCTCACTACAACAACTTTCTGGTTTTAGCCAGCTCTCAGTGCCAAGGAGGCCCTATTACATGATCTGCAAAGCTTTCAATAGTGCTTCAAACTATGGCAAATTTTTGTGAAAAACGTTCTAAAATCTACTATTAATATCTTTATTTTCTCATCTATGTGGGTCATTTCTAGAGGTTTGATATGAGTGTTTTGAAGCTTTCTGCAGATTGGCTGGAGATCCATCCATGCTAAAAAAAAAATGTATGCCATTCACAGTCCACTTCAGTTGTATCCACTAGCATATATTGCATCCCTGGTCACAATTCTACGAAGTCACAGCTTATGTTGTCCCATAATTACCACTATGACATGGGTAACAGTTTGCAGTTGTTTGTACCCTTTGTGTCTTCAAATGCTGATGAGGTGGCTTCCTCAATATGTTGAATTTGTTCAACAGGCATACACCCTTAGTGCACCAGGTTCTCCTCTTCATCGCTAGCTGCCATTTATCTAAGGGGTGCCATTATTCACCATACGTCTGAACTACCAGTGACTACTAGAGTCCTCATCTTCTGCATTTGCTTTGACCTGATACTGGCTTCCCAGCAGAAGAAGAATATCACACTGGCTAAGATCTACTGTCAATTTCAGGCAGCACTTATACTTGTTGGTAAGGGGGTGAGTCTTATATGCTGAGCTCTTCCATACATTGCTTCTTCTGTAGAACTGCCATGGACATCATTCACTGTCAAGTGGTGGACATGTTGAAGAGCAATGAAAAAGGGCAGTAGTGATGCATCAGTAAAATGGTGTGAATGGCATGGTGTATAGATATTTAAAATGCGCAAACTAACTATCATGATGGGGTATGAGTTTTTGTGTGTCATGCTTTCAAATCAAAATCACTATGTCCAATAGACTTCTCTTCCTTCAAAAAACTGCCTTTCACTCACCTAGCTTCTGTAATCTACTGATCAAGAGGCACAGCATACATCATCCCTGCTAACTATCTTATGTTCTATTCCTATATAAATTCTCACTGTACAAAATCTGTTCAATGACACTGACTATCTAGCCCAGCCAACTACTTGAAAAAGCCAACAGTTTAGAAAAGAGCTATATTCGATGAATATAAGTGTTTTATATTTATGTATAGACTGAAAATTCTCAGAAAAATTAGCAAAGAGGCACGGCGGTTAAAGAACTTGATTTGCATTTTAGAATTCGATCTTCCACATTTGGCTTTCCCTTTTCTCTGAATCATCTAATACAAATACCACAATGGTTCCTTTAAAAAGAGAAAGGCAACCACTTATCTACAATGGGCCAGTGTGCTGAGCACAACAGTACATAACAGGAAACAGCACTCATGCTAGCTTTCGAGGTATTTTTTTATATAGCAGGATTGCATACATTCACACACACCACTATACAGAGATGTTTGGATGTGTGTGAGGTTGTATGTGTAGATGTTTGTACTATTGCTAGAAAAAGAGCAACAGCTTGTAAGCTAGTGTGAATGCTGTGTCCTGTTACATATTTCTGTGCTCCATGTATTGGTCCACTCTAGGTGAGTGGTTGCCTTTTCCTTATTCTAAGTATTGCTCCACCCAGGAATTTCCATGAGTGATGTTAAACTCTGAACTTCCTTCTTTCTCTCTCACTAAAACTAGGCGATCTTGCATAAACAGCCTACACTGGCAACATGCAATGTTTTGTCGAATACCTGTTAAATATAATCCAGGGACTTGGCCTATTATCTTCCATTTGTTTATTTTATCTATTTATCCATCCATAGACAGCACATATTGTATGGATATTGTTCAAATGTATTTGTAAATTCTATGTGAAATTGTTACACAGAAATGGTACATACAAATATATACATTAAATAATACTAACAGATAATACAAAGTGATACAATGTATAGTAATAACAGTATTACGAAAAGGATAGAATGCTATTCACTCCATCCCAGACTTCCCATTGTTAAACTTTTTATACTGTTTCCGTTATTAAAAATCGTAGACACTTCTTCACATACGTTTACTTGTATCTTCCCATGTCAGAAAATCCTTTTATGCACAACACTGACTCGCTAAAGGCTTTACATCAGACTACAGCTGTCAGTCACATGTGTAAACATAGTGAAAATGTTAAGGGGCATAAACAGAATTTCTGGTTTTTGGCTTAATATAAACATTACCAGAAAAATGTAATTGGCTGCATAGTCACTTGCCATGCAAAAGCATTGTTTGAGCAGAATGTTTTAAAATGTTGATATAAATTTAGTTTTGTCTTTATAATTTCTGACATAGATTGGCAATTTGTTGTGAAGTTTGATACTGATATGGCTCATGTGCCTCTGTGTTCACCAGGCATTGGAATCCTATGCTATTTCAGGTACTGTAGCTATGAGAGTTAGCATCGTCTGAAAATCTTTAAGGTGGGCCCTGATCTATAAAATATGTTTGTAGATTTATAGTGAAGGTATTGTTAGTATTTTAAGCTTTTTTAACAAGGGTTTGCTGTGTGCCTGTGGAGGACTGTGTAGTTTAGCCCTCTTCCGTCGCATAAAAGTTAGTTTTAGGTGGGCGCAAGGAAGGAGTGTGTGCACTATCTAAGGTAAGAGACCAACAAACATCTATGAGATAATGCTGGTGTCCCCTAAAAACAGTGCAATAAAAGGTGATTGTGAGTCCTTCCAACACCAGAAAAGCAAGAAAAAAAGCTTCTCACAAGGTTCACTAACTCAACCTCACATTTTAAGGTGACAAAACACATTTTCAAAATTTTAGCCCCACCTATTGAACTTGCACAAAACTTTGGGCCATAATTTTGACAGTACATGGGTGTGACCTTCTGAAAGTACAGCTTTTAAACTTCCACATAACTAGTTGTTTGTCAGTCACTCCACCTCACCACAGCTGCCTAATCCCTGAATGTGAGGTAACGTACAGTGGAGTCACAACCAGAACTCTCCTATACACGTTATGTTGAAAGTGAGACAAGATGAGTGGGAAGGTGGACACATCTGCTAATTGCGTTTTGAAATCCTGTTCAAACACGTTATTCTATGTGAAAAATAGTAATTTAAGTAAGCAAAGTGTCAACCTCGTGCGCAGATACTTTCAGTGTTATTTTAACAATATTCTCATATCATTATTCTGCAACTATATAAATGCCTTAATCATAAAATGAATATGCCTAAGCAAATGAAAAATTTTATGAAATGAAGTTAATGATTTTTGATTTACAATTTAATCTTCTCAGTCATGTTAAACAATGGGACATCTGCTGCAGATGTACTTCACTTTAAGTGTGCGAGCTATGAATGCCAAAGAAAATAATGCATAGCAGTGATGTTAATAAATAAATATTGCTATGCTACTTTTTTAATGACACACTCATTCTTTTCAATCATTTGCACTGAATTTGTGAATAGCCCATCAGAACATTCAAAGCAAAGACATCTCTGGCACCAGCTATATTATAAACCGTTCAAACTGACACAATAAACAAAGCATGTTAGCAGTGTCAAAAGAGTATTTTACAAACCTCTTATTCACTCCACTGTACAGTACTCTGCATTTGGGCATTAAGCAGCTGCAGTGGCGGGAGTGAGTGACAAACAAATGGTGTGCACAAAAGTTTAAAAGTTGTACTTCCAGAAGATCATATACCTGCATATTATCATAACTATGGCCCACTTTTTCATGTGGGATCAATTGTTAGGGCTGATATCTTGCAGGTGTGCTTTTTTATCCTTAAAATATGAGGTCAAGTTGGCAATGTTTCCTCGTCAGAGCCAATTCTGATGACTGCAAACCTAAACATAGACTGTATGAGCAAAAATAAACAACAAATTCTGGCAGAAAATTGCTGCTTGCATAAATGGGACATACCGGGTATCTAAGAAACACATGGAAAAGGATTGGCAATAGGATCAGAAAGAGAGGAAATGAAATTAACTGTAGAAATCCCAAATCCTAAATATGGCAGTGTTATCTTCATAAAACCAGAGATAGCCATCCATCAACAAATAGAACTATCAACAACAACAAAGAACTACTGACTGTCAAATGTAGCAGTTTCACTGTAACAGCAGTGTAAAAGCCCCCTGGAAATAAGCTCAGCCTGACCTTACCAGCAAAATTCAGCAATCAGAGAGCAGTTCATTTTAGCAGACATTAATTGCCACAGTGCATCAAGAGGGTACACAGACACAGGTGGGAATAGGCATATAGTAGGGCAGTGCACCTTTAACTTATCTTTCTTCATGAACCCAAGCTACTATGCTCTTTCAGCAGGAAGTTCTGGAACCATAATGCTAGCCCTGAAAATTGTCTTGAAAGTGCAAACATAGAAGACCAATGCTTGAAAGCCCATATGCACCTTTTCCTAAAACACGACAATGGCCTTTTGTAATTCAAATATATGCTGCTGTGAGAACAATAAAAATACCATTCTGCAAAAGGTTCAACTTTAAAAAGCTAAATGGATAGAGTAAGCTGAGAAACTGAGTGCAGAAATAAAATATCTCTGCCCAATCCTGGAAAATTACCATACCTTCATAGAGACAGTTCAGAAGACTTCTAGGAGAGACATACTATGAGGTTGCAGAGAGCATTTTATCCCAGATCTCTCCAATGAACAGCCTGGGGTAACTATGAATGAGGCCATTTCAGTGAAGAGGTACCCCTGTGTGGAGAAACATTAATGGAAATGATTAGCAAGTCAAGACAAATGGCAGTGAAGTGACCTGGAACCTAGCCAAAAAATGTAACTGTGATCCTAGGATAATCATTCAACTTCCTACAATAACACCCAACCAAATTACCCAACTACTCCTATTAAATGGAAAATCTAACAAGAAAATAAAAATTATCAGAAGCCAGAGCTGAGAACCAAACACTTTCAAAATACCATTTACTGTAAAAGAACTTAATAATTGACAGAAGTCGATGAAAAATGGGAAAGCACTGGAGTCAATGATACGCGATGGAACAGCTCAAAAACCTTGGTTCTAGTGCCAAACAATGGATTTTACAACTGTTTAACCACTTCCTAAAAGCATGCAGGATCCCAAATATATGGAGCAAATAAAAGATAGTAGGACTTATGAAATAAGGGAAAGATACAGACCAACTCAATGCCTATCATCAAATAGTACTCCTAAGCCATCAACAGAAGCTATACGACTGAATGATCTTAAATTTCATAGCAAATATTTACAGAGCAGAAGCTCATTCCCCAACAAGCTGGATTCAGACCTAGAAAATCAATACACAGAGGAAAGGATTGAAAACAAACAAATAACAGTTATATATCTGGTAAACCTGAGCTCTGCATACAGTATTGGCAGCCACAGAATGCTCACGTTTAAAGGCCATCAGCTCACAAAAGTATTGTCTCTTCTACAAAATAGACATTACAGACAGACATTACTTAAATTGCCTGTTTTATGTAATACTAAATAGTAGGAAAAGTCAATGACATCAACAAAAGAAATGCTGTTGCCCCATGCATTTTTCTGGCCCCCTTTCATTTAATCTGTACACAAATGATGAACCAGCACCAGACCATACTACCCATTTCGTGTATGCTGATAATTTGGTTATTACTGCACAAGGAAAGAGCTTTGACAAAGAAGAAGGGAAATTGGAAAACTCATTTAACTACATGTATGAATTATGCCCCCAGACCAAACCCTCAAAGACAAGAACAACAAGTTAGTGCTTTCCACCTTCACTCAAAACAGGCAAACAGAAAGCTAAACTTCACCTGCAATGGTAACAAACTGGAAAACGCAGATAAATTAACATACCTGCACGTCATTCTGGACAGATTATTGATGTACAGAGACCTGCCAAAGGATGCCACTAGGAGCAACATCCTGAGCAAACTAGTGAATAGTAAATGAGGACCCAGACCAAATGTATTAAGAACTGCCCAAGCACTCTGCTTTTCCACAGCAGAAATAACATACACTGTATGGTCCAAATCCACACATGCCAAAAAAGTCAATAAAGCCTACATGACCCATGAACAATAGCAACATGATGCATGATAACTCCACCACATAAAGAGAAGGCTGTGGCATGTTCACATGATGTCATATAGAACACACCATGGTGAGACGTTGCGTTGACAGAATCGAGGTGCACATCATGCAGTCTTTCTCGGACTACTTTACAGAAACTGTTTGTGAAAAAAAATCTATGTTACTTGTAACTTTATCTATCAGCTTCATTTTGAAATGCTCATAGTTACTGTGATGATTCACGTACAAGCAAATAATCTGAAAACATTACAATGAAAAATAGAGGTCACTATGAATTTGTGTTTGATGCATATTAGATCATATATTGCTCGGTGTGAAATGTAGCTAACATTTTGAATTTTTATATGTGACTGTAGGCTTTCCCGGCGTAAACTACTGATGAAGGTTTCTCGGGTCTCCAGCCGGGTGGTAGCGTTGATATCTCGTGACGTTTCGGGAAGTGTCATATTACCCATCTTCTGGCGAAGATGGGTAGTATGACACTTCCTGAAACATTGCAAGATATCAACGCTACCACTCGGCTGGAGACCTGAGAAACCTTCATCATTTTGAATTTTTCTTTGAATTTGGGAGTGGATCAATATGTGCCTCCAGTCTTGAGAAAATGGATTATTTGTAGCACGTTCACTTCTGACCATACACACATGAGAATGAGATATTCATAATATCTCTCATATCTTGTAAACCATTTGAGACAATGAAATGAGATTTTGACAAAGAATAGCACACAAAGAGGAGAGTATTTTGCCATATGGTTAACACCCTTATCTATGGTGACATAGCAGAAGCTGTAAATGGACACAATGAGGTTTACTAGAAGCTATTGACCTCTCTGGCTGCCAATTTCTTGTTTAGTAAGGCAGTCAGCTTCAGGATTCTGTTGCAATAGCTACTGCAATGTGAGTTTGTGGAAATTGCACTGTTTCACAGAAGAAGCAAAATTAAACCTGTCAACAAGAGAAATGTAGCCATTACTCGTAATTGATGATGCAAAATTAAACCTGTCAACAAGAGAAATGTAGCCATTACTCATAATTAATTATGAATCTGCTGAAATTTTGGCAGAATCCCATAACTCATCATATTTTCAATAGTGGGCAGCTGGGACTGAAACTTACCAAAGGATTTTCTTCTTGCTCTTCACCTGAGAAGTATGAAAATAATTTATAGCAAATACTGTAACATTTTTTCGTTCCTATCCCCATTCAGAGTTAAGTGGTGAACATCTTTACCTTACCTATCTTTTGATGTGTTAAAGATACTTATAATCTATTTTAATCTTAATGAGTTGTCTCAAACAGTCCATAAAATAATTACTGTCATGTTTTTGTAAGCTTGTTAACAATGTTTTTATAATCTTCTTAACCACATAAAAAGAGACATGAAATTTATTTCTAACCCAACAATTCTTCATTTTTGCTGCAGTCTAGAACAGACTCAGTAAAACTCTTTTATAATTTTTAAGCTGTGAACACACTGACAAATTGCAGTACCTTACCAACTATTTGCCAAAGTTAATATCTCTGATGAATTACCAGGTGTACTGGTATGAAATGAGCATTTTTTTTGTGAAAATGAAACACTAATTTTGAATTGAAAAGTAAAAACATTTTATTCAAAGTACTGACCATTGCTTTCTAAACATTTTGACCACCTTTCTGGCAATTTGTGGACACCACACAAATAGAAATGTTCATCTTTTGAAGCAAACCAATCAGACACCCAATTTTCGACTTCTTCGTAGGAATCAAAGTGTTCCTCAGCCAATGCATGTCTCATTGATGAAAATAAATGGTAGTCGGAAGGGGCCAAGTTTGGTGAATACAGCGGATGGGGTAGCAGCTCCCAGCCAAGTGTTTTGATTGTATCCTGAACCAGTTTTGCTTTGTGTGCAGGGGCATTGTTGTGTAAAAAAAATTACTTTGCCATGTGTTCTGGCCCATTCTGGTCTTTTTTCGATCAATGCATAGTTCAAATTGATCATTTGTTGTCTGTAACGATTAGTATTCACAGTTTCACTGGGTTTTAGAAGCTCATGATACACCACACCTTGCTGATCCCACCGAATCGATCTGGTTTTGCAGTCATTGTTGGTGGTTGTCCTGGATTAACCAATGATCTTTCCCATTTAGGATTCTTAAAATAAATCCATTTTTCATCGCCAGTAACAATTCAATGCAAAATTGATTTTCTTTCATGTCTTTGAAGCAAAATTTGACAAATGGTTTTTCGGTTTTCCATCTGTCTTTCATTCAATTCATGTGGCACCCATTTTCCACACTTGTGGATCTTTCCCATAGCTTTCAAACTGTCAGAAATTGTTTGTTGTGCAACATTTAGCATTGCTGCCATTTGCTTCTGACTCAAAGTATCATCTTCATCCAATATTGCTTGCAATTCAGAGTCTTCAAACTATTTTGGTGGTCTTCCACGTTCTTACATCAAAAGCCCGCATCTCGTGGTCGTGCGGTAGCGTTCTCGCTTCTCACGCCTGGGTTCCCGGGTTCGATTCCCGGCGGGGTCAGGGATTTTCTCTGCCTCGTGATGGCTGGGTGTTGTGTGATATCCTTAGGTTAGTTAGGTTTAAGTAGTTCTAAGTTCTAGGGGACTGATGACCATAGATGTTAAGTCCCATAGTGCACAGAGCCATTTTTTTTTCTTACATCAAAATCATTATTTCTGAACCATTGAAACCATCTTTTGCACGTTGCTTCTAATAGAGCATGATCACCTTATGCCTCGACAAGCATTCGATGCGATTCTGCAGCACTTTTTTTCAAATGAAAACAAAAAATTAATGCTTTCCGCAAATCATCACTTTCTGGTACAAAATTCGACATTGTTAACACGATGAAAACATATGATGTTGTTTGTTCCACGACTTGATGTATACTAAATATCTTTGACAGATGTCATACTAACCAAACAAAAAAAAAACAAAAAAAAAAAAAAAAAAAAAATAAAAAACAAAAAAACAAAATGAAGGATCATTCACAACAAACGTTCCCTATCGACACATTTGTATCTCAACGCTCATTTCATACCAGTACACCTGGTAAGAGATAACTTGTAGTAAAATGATTCACTCCCTCACTCTTTACAGTGATAGGAATGGGAAGATGGTCTACTATTTGCTGTAATTTTCATATGTCAACGATCACTGAATTGTAGAAAGAAAATCCTTTGGTAAGTTTCATTATGTCAGTTTACAGTAAATAAGTGAAGAAATTTGATGTTTTGCATATTAGGACATTCTCTTTTCACTAGCTGTCAATGACTACGGTTTGGAGAGAAAAAAATATATGTATATAGCTTCTGCTATATCACTGTAGACAGGAAAGCTCTGTATGTTCACCACATGGCAAACAACTCTCCTCTTTGTGTGCTGCCATTTGCCAGAATCTTGTTTCAATATCTTGAATGGTTTATGAGATAAGAGGGATCTTATTAACATTTCATTCTCGCACCCATGCATTTGGAAGGAACATGCTACATAAAATCCATTTTATCATGAATGGAGGCAGATTTTTATTCCCTCCTAAGTTTAAAGAAAAATTCGAAATCTTAGCTACATTTCACACACAGCAATACATGGTCTAATATACACCAAACGAAAATTCATAGTGACCCCTTTTATTCATTGCACTATTTTCAAAATTTGTTCTTATATGTGAAATATAACACTAACAGTTGTGTGAAAAGGAAAGTTGCTACTTGTCATATAGCGGAGATAGCGAGTCGCAGATAGGCACAACAAAAAGACTGTCGCAGATATAGCTTTGTCAAAATTAGACGACAAACACACACATACACACTCATACAAATGCAACTCACACACGCATGACTGCAATCTCAGGCATCTGAGACCACCTGAGACTGCAGTAGTGCGTGTGAGTTGTGTTTGAGAGAGGGTGTATGTGTGTGTTTGTCGTTTACTTTTGACAAAGGCCTTACTGGTCAAAAGCTATATTTGTTACAGTATTTTTGTTGTGCCTATGTACGACTCAGCATGTCCTCTGTATGGTGAGTAACAACTTTCCTTTTCACAATATTGTTACATTCCATCCTGGATTTTCCATTGTTTGAAATATAACACTAACTATGTCCTTTAACA
Source organism: Schistocerca americana (assembly GCF_021461395.2). NCBI lineage: Eukaryota > Metazoa > Arthropoda > Insecta > Orthoptera > Acrididae > Schistocerca > Schistocerca americana. The sequence continues at coordinate 1,077,868,484 of NC_060119.1, read as the reverse complement.
AAATGATGGGCACTTCACCATGAAGCTGACATATAAATCTAAGTGTAATGTAGAAATCAAGTTTTTTTACCAAATTGATTTTGTAAAATCATTTGAGGAAGATTGCAGGGTGTGCGCCTCAGTTCTGTCAGCATAGGGCCTTGCCAACCCTGGCTCACTCTGTATAACATCACAATAGCATGCACAGCTTTCTGTTTAGGTGGTAGTGATGAAACACACACCACTCTAGAAGCTTTACAGGATGTAACTAAATTCCCTTTACAGACTGTGAGGACTTGTAGTGGGGACCAAGATGGTTAAGTTTCGCATAGGGGCTTATGCCTGGAAACATACTTTTTTCCCACTTCATGCAAAATACCACAACACAAGTTGCTCTCTGTCTCCTGCTGCTTGACATCAGGGTCTGCTTACAAATAGGGCTCGATGGGATGACTACCACAGTACCTCCATATCATGTTCCGGTACATATGATCATCAATTGGTCCTCCAGCATCCCCGGCACCCATAACCCATGCCAAAGTTCAACAGTGGCTAGGAATCTCTTTGGGAAGGTACAGTAATACAGCATGAATGAAGACCACAAGAACAAGCACAACAGCAGATACAAACCTCTCTTGGCAGATCAGAAACTCAACTGAATGGCTTATAAACAAACCTCTAATAGGCACAGGACATCATGTGATTAGTGAATTACAAACATAATATTGTAGTCACTGATCCCAAAAATTTACGAGATTTGAACTTGTGTTGTGGTATTCTGCATGTAGCAGGGAAGTGGTATGTTTCTGGACATGAGTTTCTATGCTAACCTTAAGTGTCTTGGTCCCCACTACAAGTCCTCAACATCTATAAAGGGTATTTAGTTACACCCTGCCTAAAGCAGCCAGATTCTTAGATCCTGAATCCCAAAGAATTGCACAAGATCATACAGAAAAATATAAAAAGACCTTCGACAACCACCACCCCCTACACAGTGCTTCAAGCAGACCTAGCAGACTTCAATCCCACAACAAATTCCTTAGTAACGAACTAAACAACCCCTGAAGGACTACCCTGCCTCACAAGAGATTGTAATGGGACATCCTCCTCTAGCATTACTTTTCCTCAACAGTAGTTGTCAATATCAGTATTATTTTTCAAATTTTGGACAGGTCAATAATAATCTCAGTTGCTTTTCTGAAAACTTTCATATAATTTTATACACAGTATGTTATATTTAAAGCTAAAATTTATGAGAAGGAATTATATTAAAAATATTTTATTCTCAATGTTATAATCAACAAGTACTAGTTCTGAATGTGCAGGTAAAATTATTGTTTTTAGAAACATTTGAAATTACAAAATATTTGCACACTTAAAAGTTCTATTATTAATTACAAAATCTTGTACTGTTTACTATGTTTATTTCTGGATTTGGTTATGAAATAATAATCAAAATTAATAATGTAATGAAAGCTACTAGGAATTCATTTGTAAATCATTTGGAAAATGTTTCTCCGTGGAGTGAGAGAGGCGTAAGTTTGCCTCTGATGTGATTGGATATATTTTTGTATAATAGGTGCACACAATGTAATTTCAGACTTGTTAATGTGAAAAATCAAGAGACTGTCTGATATACTATAACGTGAAAAAAACGTATTTATGTAAAAAAATTCTGCAAGAACAATCTTCAAATTTATTTCGTTCAAACCAACCGTGAGGACCTGATCCGAGATTTTTAGCTTCAAGAATCAGACCCCTAGACAAGAAGAATTGGAGTCATCTAAACATGACAGATAAGTAAACTTGACAGTTTATGTAATCTATGCTCCCCTCAAAATCTTCATAAAGACTTTGCTTATTAATTACTTGGACTGGGCATTGTTTAATGTGGACAATAGCTGGAAGAAGGAAGGGGGAGGGGGAGATTACAAGTGGGGGCATTGTCTGTGATTAACTGACTAATAATGAAGTTTTGTCTGTTGCAAAAATTGTTTTATTTCATTGATTTTTGAAATTTATGTACGAATAAATTTTCGATCACCTGGTGCAAAACTGAAGACGGCCCAACCAAGGCTCTTTACACCAACAGTGAAGATGCACTACCAATAATGATGGACCAGATCTAATGAAAGTGAGGAGGACTTTATAACTACAACCAGGGACATCAAAAAGGAAAGATAAGTACAAACCATTTGTGAATTTTGTTTTATTGTGGTCTCGTGTTTGTTAACAAAAAGACTAGGGACAAAAACAAAAGTAAGGTACAAATGTTTGAGCTGAGTTAAATCGGTGACAGTAAAGAAACAGTAAAGAATGATGTTTTGCAGCAGTTAATTTTGGCAAAACTAGAGGAAATGAAGACAGATAACAATAGCCAATTTAGTGCAGTTAATGATCAGTTATCTAAAATATGAACAGATAACAACAGTAAAATGGACAACATACAAGATCAGATAGGTCAACTTAGTAATCGAGTTCCTTAGTTAAAAAATAAGTTGTCAGAGGGTTTAAAAAGTGTAAATGAAAAACTTGATGTTACTGATGAGTTTGTAGCTGAGTTAGCAAAACAATTAAAGAATGTTGATGACATCAGAGTTGGACAGAAGGATGTAGCAGAAAATCTATGTGAGTTGGGAGCTACCACCCAACAAAATGCCACCAATTTAAACCAAAAATTTTTAAATGCATAAAACAATGTAACTGTTTTAGATCAAAAAATGTCAGCAGTTCATTAAAGTTGCATTAGCAAAAATCTATGTGCAAACGATAGTAGTCCATGGTCCAAGACTCTTATCAAATGTTTTCCACCAAGTAATTTACAGCCAGTGGATTTTCAGCACCTCTGCAAAGATAGCTTTGCGTCAAGCAAGAATGACAATAAAAATATTAAATTTGTTAAAAGATTTGTTGAAGGCGAAGCTCTGTCATGGGTGAATTTAAATTTAAGTCAGTGAGGAACATATCAGAGTCTCAAGAAAAGTTTTTTAAATAAATTTTAGTTGGAAGCAGAACAGGGGAGAATCAGAAGTGAATTTTTGAATTGTCCTAAACATAGGAATATGGACGGTACTTTGAAAGAGATTTGTAAGAATAAACTTCAAAAATTAGTATATCTTGACAAACCATTGGATGGATGAAATTACCAGGAACATTGCAGTGGAATTTGGTACACAGACCTGATGACTGTCTTGAAAAATTTTTACGATATGTTAACAGACTGGATATGGCAATAGAAAGAAGTATGTACCATAATAATAGGAATGACAGAAATCACAATGGGAGTAATCACAGAAACAGAGATAATGGTTACTTCCACTGAGATCAAAGTGACAATAGGGAGACAAATTTTGAACAGCAGCAGAATAGGAATAATGGGAGTAACCATGGGCATTTTATTAGAAGAAACAATCACAGAAGTAACTACTTGGGGGAGTTCACCCCAAGGAAGGTCCACAGTTTTGGGGTGAGGAAACATAACAAGCACAGGACCCTAAGTTACACTTGCAATTAGACAATAATAACAGTGTTAATGACATGGCACAGGTATCTGAAATTGAACAGAAGGAATATCAGATTTCTCATTTATGTTTTGATCAAATGTTTTGGGATACTATGTTCAATAATCATTATGTAAGTGCTAATCACAAACCAGAATGTGAGAGTAGTGAGAATTTTGGTGCAGTATGTACAAAGAATTTCTTCTCTTGGGCAGGAAACAGTGTTGTTGATGTATGTAAATCAGGTGATGACTGTATTGGATCTGAACTAGGTGGTATTTTTTATATAGATGTGAATAAAAGCTGTGAAGTAACTGAGGTTGGTAAGCTGAGGCTGGTGGCTTATTGCAAATGAATGTAAGTGAGGTAAGTGACTCTGATGGAAATGAGAGTTGTCTGTCAGTGATGCTATTGATGAAGCAATTTTGGTGGAATATGATGATGATGATGATTTGTATCATGTATTAATGGTGTTTAAGAATAATGAAGTTTCAGAGTTATTTGTGAATGGTATTGACAATACGGGTAAGGTATGTGATGTTGTGAGGGTCATGGAATACCAGTCCAGTAAAAACAGTTTTCATTAATGTCATGCAGAGTAATGAGCCACACAGTAAAGGTGAGGTATCTGTGAGCCTGGAGAATAAAGGTGAAAACTTATTGAAGTTTTCATTTAAAACTTCTGGGCTGATAGGCCGTGGTTGGCGTATAAAACTCTCCTCGGGTCTATCAGCCCGGAAGTTTTAAGTGAAGACAATACCGGCATTGAAAGCCTACATTTTTGAAGTTTGTTTGGGACCAGATTAATGATAAATTAGATAAAGGTGCATTCTGGAATAAGTTAGCTGTGGTTAGTCAGAATTTGTATCCCAATTGATGGAATGAAGTGAAAGAGAATCTAAGCAGGAAGTGTAATTTTGACAGTAATGTGCTTTGTGTTCCTTCTGTAACAAGTGATGTTAGTTGTGTCATGGAATCTATTCATTGTGTTCAATCTTTACCCGATAATTTGATGAAATTGAAAGTGATCTTTTGCATGAAGTGTCTGACTACAGAGAGGATGATCAGATTTTGGGTGACCTTACATTAAAATTAAGATTGATCAGGTAGCCTAATTTGTGGTATCCCGTTGTAGTTGTAGGATAAGAGGAGCTACTGGTAATCAAAGAAAATTGGTTAAATCTCAGGTACTTTTAAATTTTAGTGTAGAAGACCAGACCTTTGAACATGGATGCTTAGTGATCCCTAGTTTGGAAGAAAGTATGATTCTCGGTATGGATTGGACAGAGAAAGTTGAGGCTTGTTTTGGATGGAGTGCTAAAGAATTGTTTATTTTGAAACCTAAAGGTAATACTTATGTGAAAACTAATTTTTGTATTTTAAACTGTGAGAAAAGTTGTGACTATCTGCAAACATCGTGAAACAAGGTGAGTAGCAGATGATTTACAACGATATAAATTGTGATGAGACTGAGGATCAGGATTTTGAAAGTGTAGTAGGTTCTAAAGTGAGGGAAGCTAAAACTCTGAATGACCAACAAAAGGAACAACTTAGGAATTTGTTATTGGAGCTTAGAAATGTGTTCAGTGAAAGACCAGGGAGAGTGAAAGGCTATCAGAGCATGCTTTACCTTAGAGATTATTAACCTTTCTGTCTCAAGCCATATAGTATACCATTTTCAAAAAGGAAAAATGTAGAGAAAGAAATCAGAAAATGGAAATTTGGGGAGTAATTGAGAGAAGTAGGAGTGCTTACAATGATCCTTTAGTTGTGGTAAGTAAGAGATATGGTGGAGTGATACTTGTTTTGGACTCTAGACATCTTAAATAACTTTCTTATCAGAGAGAATGACCATCACGAGAACATGGACGAGCTGTTACACAAATTTGATTATGTAAAATTCATGAGCAGTTTGGACATGACCTCTGGATTTCACCAGATTCCACGTGAAATTAACTCTTGAAAGTATCCTGCATTTTTGTATGGAGGTAAGTGTTTTAAATACTGTATGGTGCCATTTGGGCTAAATGTATCTGTAGTTGAATTGATAAGAGCTCTGGATTCTGTCTTGGGAAGTGAAGTGAGTTCAAAATTAATTGTGTATGTTGATGACATTTTTGTCACTGAAAAGACTTGGTAACAACATTTGGATCTGTTAAGAGATGTTTTTCAAAATTGGAATAAGGAGGTATGACTTTGAAAATAGATAAATTTTTAGAATATGTTATATCTAAGAAAGGAATTGCACCTGATAAAGGGAAACTTAATGCTATTGCAAATTTTTCTACTCCTCGCAACAAAACAACAGCTTAAATCATTTTTTTTTTGGGTTAACTGCGTTCTATAGGAAATTTTGTAGATGCCATGCTTTGGCTGCTTCATATAAGTGTGTACTTTTGAAGAAGAATACTGTTTGAGATTGGACTGAGGAATGTCAGGATGCTTTTGATGAGATCAAAGGACAGTTGTGTCAAAGTCAGACATTTACCTTGTCCGGGCACTCTGCTAGATTGACACTAGATTTGTTTATGTTTGTAAAGAATTCATTAAACAATTCAGAAATTTGAGCAGGGTTTACAATAGTTTATCCTTTATCTTGAATTCAGAAATATCATGGCCTCTACCTGTGGCACCTGTTTCAGCTTTTATCACTGACCAAATTGCCTTTGATTTGTTTTCATTATCCAATATAAATCTATTATTTGCCAGTTCTTTGGCTGCCTTTACAATTTTTTAAAAATATTTTTTTAATCTTTTACGTAGGTAGCAAAATCAGGACTTTTGTTATGTTTAAGTTCCCTTTGTAGCTGACTTTTTCTTGCACTCGAGATTTTTTTTCGTTCAGTAATCCACTTTACTTTATTTCCTACTTTTTTATGATGTACAGTAAGGGGAAAAGTTTCATTAAAAACGTGCAGGAATTTTTCCAGTAAAGTAGCAAACATTGTTTACTAGGTCACAAAGTCATCATCTATACTGATCACAAAGCAATATGTTATCTCCAGGAGTGTAAGCTGTACCATAACAGAATTACTGATAGGGTCTTGTTTTTACAGTAATTCAATTATGAAATCAGAAACATTAAGGGTACAATGTAGTTGCTGATGCTTTGTCTAGGCTATCTTTAGGGAGTGACTTATCTAACAGCTTTGGAGAAGGAGAGTAAGAGTTTAAAATTATGTGCTTGAGAGGTGTGAAAGAGGAAAAAGATTGAAAATTTGCAAACATATCCACAGGTATCAAAATTGGAACTTGGTTAAGAGCATGTTGAGTAAGAAAGGAGGAGAAAAGATTGAACAATATTATAAGGTACACAAGGGTATTTTATTCAGGAGACATAAGACTGACTCCGATGATTGGAAACTATATTAGCCAGAACAATGTACTGATAGTTTAAAAACTTATACACATTACAATTTTGGTCATTGTGGATCAACCAAATGTACACGATAGATTCAGGAAAACACCTGTTTTTATATCATAGGAAGGAGGGTCAAATAGAAGATGGCAAAGAGCGACCAACAACCACACAAGTAAATGTCAAATGCAAAACATACTGCCGAATAGTAACCTAGACCTTGTGTCTGTGGACATCTATGGACCTTTGCCTATGTCTAAGAATGTATTTTGTGGTGGGTGATGTATTTTTAAAGTTCATAAGGCTGTTTGCTCTTAAGAAAGCTACCAGTAAGTAAATCATTTCTATGTTTGAAAACACATATTTTCATCAGGTGGGTATTCCTAAAATAATTTTATCTGACAATGCTTCTCAGTTTACATCACAAGCTTGGAAAGACTTTGTTGACTTTCTAAAATAAGCCATATTCTACCCTCTGTGTACCATCCATCAAGTAACCCTGGAGAAAAATTGGAAGACTGTTGCAAACATATTGTAGTAAGAATCATACCAGTTGAATAGATTATATAAGTGATTCTGAGGATGAACAGCCATTCTTCAACAGGTTTGAAATCATGTTAAATCACATACCAGCTAACTTTATTTCTGGTGATGTTGAGTTTCCACCATGTAAAATTCTGTCAGCATAAGAAAGAGAAGAGTGTGTTAGGGAGATGATGAAAATGCAAAGGAATAGGAAGAAGCAAAGACATGATGGTATATCTGCAGGTTCATACAACTATATAATTCTGTTATGTAATAGATTTGTACTTTAGATTTTGATACATATATGCCATGAGATTTTGATAGATATATGCCATGTGACTAAATGGGTAGATCCTTTTACAATTTTGAAATGTGACAATGCCATTAAATATCTAGTGATAGATTTCTTATTTTAGAATGCTATTAGTGTTAAATATTATTATTATTCTTGTGTACTCTGCAGAAAGTGATTAATTTTATTGCCACGGACTCTTTTGGGTAAAGTCATGGGTGTTGTGGTAAATTGAGTGAAAACTCGTTTTGTGCACTGTAAATATTAAGAATAGTATCTTGAAATTTAATATGTGCAAACCAAACATATGTGTATGTTAAACACAGAATTCTTATGTCAGTACATCGTGGACTATGGTCCACACCTCATTTTGCAGGTGTTTCTCGGATGCTGCGTCAGTTCAGTCCAACTTGTCTTGCTTGTGTACATAATTTCTTTTAATCTACTACTTGTTAAGTGAAGGACAGTGTTATTCCACATAAATGTATGTTTTTTCAGGTAGGGGGATCAACTTCCCAATACATTATGTAACTTTAAATCTGGTTCGACATGTGTATAATGCTGTGGAACATTGATGTTCTACGACAGATGATTTGTTACGTTCAGCATATAAATGTGAAAACTTAAAAAGTTCAGGCATATGTTCTATGAAACATGTTTTAAATAATTATCAGAATCTGAAAAAAATTAGGCACTGTTAGGTTAGTAGCCATACATTTCAATTAATTTTCCTACCTCAATACTCAGTATGTATTTTTTATCAATTGTAAATGATTCTTCTACGTATTTATGTACATAGGTTAATCTGTATGACAATTATCAAAAAGTATGGAAGGCATTTATGACTGTGATCATAAATTGTGTACAGGCTGTATAACAAGATGTATACATTTCTGATTTCACACACTGATTTTGGTCCTCATGCTACCGAATTATGTCATCATTCCAAGCTATTAATGACACTGTTTACCTATGTTTATCCTGAGTACTGCATTATTGTATCTCATTGGAACTTGAGTTGTGTGCAAATTCATGCTTAACTCTGTTTTGGGTGCCCCTAGTCATTGAGACTGTGTGTATGTACTCAAGGAGAGCGTGCAACTACTGGTTGAGGCTAGATCCTTCCTCTAATTATTCTTTACATATGGTTGAATGTATTGATATATGATTATGAACTTTATTCATTTTGTTGTTTTGAAACATTTCTGCTAGTGTGTACCCGGTGTGGTTTGTATTCATGGGTCAGTACCCATATCGTAAGCATAGGCCCTAATATTTCTTCATTATTTTCTCTTTTCATGAGTCAACATATCCTTACATACTCCAGTTTATGTGGCTGATTGATTTTGTGCTATACTTCTACTTGTGACTGAGTATATTCTTCTAGTCAGTATCATTCGTGAGTATTTTGGTTGGCTCACTTGTCATACACTTATGGTCTGTATTTTTTCTTCCCTTTTGATGAGTTTGAAGGTGCGACTCCATAGATGTAAACTTGCAATTTGTAATTCTAGTAATTTACATTGCCTTCAAACTTATTTCTACAGTGTAGTGTTGTAATGTTGCAGTTTTGAGTTTGTATCATTTATCTTGGGACAGAGTGTTCCACAGATCTGAAAATTTGAATGCCATGTGCTCATATATGTACAGATTATGATTTGTATAGTAGATATTTTTCTTACGTTCTGAGCAACTTCATGTGAATTTTGTTAGTAATTTTGGAAATTGACACCCTAGGTTAATTTTGCCATTTCACTACTCAGGTTTCACACTTATTTGGACTATAGACAACTTGTAAGCAAGAACTCTGTTTGCTGTAATCAGAAATTTGTGAGCTGCTCTGTATTTCCTTCTGTAACTTTTGCTGTTTTTTGTAAACTAACATATACTTATGTTCATAGGAAAGTGATGATCATACAACCTAAAATTTTCTTGTAATTTTGGAATCTAACATTGACAACTGGTATTCTACCTTTTAGCATCAGTTTTACATCGTCTAGCAAACCTTATAGTGGGTCACAAAATATTGTAAACACATTGTTTCCATTTATGTGGCAGTGGGTGGCGTAATGGGACATCCTCCTCTAGCTTTACTTTTCCTCAATAGTAGTTGTCAATACCATCACTATTTTTTGAATTTTGGACAGGTGAATATTATCTCAATTGCTTTTCGGAGAATTTCCATATTATCTTATACACAGTATGTTATGTTTCAAGATAAAATATGTGAAAAGAAATTACTTTATAAAATATTTTAGTTTTGAAGCTATAACTGATAAGTACTAGTTCTGAATCTACAGTTAAAATTACTTTTTTTTTGTAGAAACTTTTCAAATTGCAAAATATTTCCACACTTAAAATTTCTATTATTAATTACGCAAACCTGTAGTCTTTACTATGTTTATTTCTAGTTCATTTATGAAATAATAGTCAAAATTAATAATGTAATGAAAGCTACTAGGAATTCATTTGTTAAGAAAAATTGTAAACCCTTTGGATTATTGTTCTTTCCATGGAGTGAGAGAGTTGTAAGCTTGCCTCTGATGTGATCGGATGTATTTTTGTATAATAGATACGAACAATGTAATCTCGGCTTTGTTAATATGACAAATTAGAAGACTGTATAATATACTAAAGTGTGAGAAAATATATTTACGTAAAAAAAATTCTGCAACAACAATCTTCAAATTTATTTAGTTCAAACCAACCATGAGGACATGATGAGAGATTTTCAGCTTCAAGAATCAAACCCATAGACAAGAAGAACTGGAGCCATCTCAACATGACAAGCTAAGTAACCTTGAAAGTTTATTGTAATCTTTGCTGCCCTCAAAATCTTCATAAAGACTTTGCTTATTAATTACTTGGACTGAGCACTGTTTAATGTGGACAATAGTTGGAAGAAGGAAGGAGGGAGGAGATTACAAATGCACAGCGGTAACTTATCAAGCTGGAAGATTTGTATCACATCAGAACAGATGTAGCACCTGTCAAAACAAATCAAATTAAATGAAGCCTTAACAATGATGGAAACAAAAAATGCAATTGTGATGAAGTCCGAGGCATGGAACATTTAGAATGACCCAACTGCTCTACGAGATGTATCCTTGGTGATCTATGACTTGACAAGAAAGAAGCACTGGACATGGCCAGAAATTGCACTGCAAAACTTTAAAAGAAATTTTCCAGACATGAAACAGTAAAGTAAGTTAGACGACAAGTGGTGGAACACCAAAATATTATTCTATATGTTGCAAGAGACTGAAAATTGTTGAAGTATGCCATTCTGGCACCTTCAGAGGTACAATCATCTACAATAATTCTAAGAACATAACTGACTGAATTGAGTTTCTGTGCAAGTTTTATTGCATTGTCATTAGAATTTAAGTTTTCATAAACATGAACTCCCAGCAATTTCTATATGTTACACTTTCTATGGCTTTGTCACTCAAGAGCACATCTAGAGTTACATTTTGACTTATTTTCCCAAACTGCCTGTAATTTGTTTTATTTGCATTTTAAAAAATGTGAATTTCTTTGCATTAAATCAAGAGTGGACATACTTTAGGATTATATCAATAGTTTTACTCAGCAACTGCTTTGCCACATTTATGTGCGAATAGCATAACATTAGCTACACTATCTGCATGTATGTATCACTTATATAGATAAGAAATAATATGGGACCTTAATCACAGTCTCTTCTAGCCACCCTTGAACTACCTATTTTTAACTGTGTTTTTCTTCATTCTCACCTTACATTGTGTAAAGTTATAACTTGCTATCTTTAACGCTGTTTTCCTTTATTCACACTGTTGTCTTAACTGAAATGTCTCCACTTCTTCTCCCCTATTATCTTATTTAGTACCAGCTATTTTAATCCTCTTAAATGAAACAGAGTTTAGCAATATATACTGCATCTCATCATCCAACTGGACTTCCAGTGCAGTACTCCATTGTTCTCTCCTCTCTTGTTACTTTCTACTATTATTTATTCTTGGGAACCTCCTCTGTTTTCCTACATATCTCACTGCTTATTTTCTCTCACACTTTCTTATGTATCCCTGCTGTTTGTGCCTTTGTATTTTTCATGTTGTAATTTTTAAAATTATGTCTTCAGTTAACAAATGCATTGCTTTATATTCTTTATGTGAAGAAAAAAAAAAAAAAGAATGTGAACTGCAAGCTTAATGAAGGAGACCCGTAAATGTTTCAGTTTTGAACAGGCTTTCCTGTATAGTAGTCACATATTGTGTAACAATTATTAATCAGATAAACAGAATTATAGCAGTACTTGCTTGTTTTACTTCTTGTAAGGATTAACCTGTTTTTTATACAGTAACAGTCTCACAATGTCAGTTTACAACAAATTAACATTAACAAATTTCAATAACTTATTGCGCCAATAAACTTATACAGTACATAGAGAAATAGAATTACTTACCATATATCCATGAGACTGCAATTGATTCAAATAATACAGCAAACAACATCGAATAACCAGCAGCATAACGATCAAGTAGATGGAAGAAGTAAAATCCTCCCTAAAATGAAATTATATTTTTTTGATAATGTTATGCTTTGGTTAATGTGTTGTAAAAATAGATTTCACATGTTATCAAAAACTTCATAAGTAATCTACATTTGTTAGTTTCATACACTGTTAAGTAATAATTGATTTCTCTAGTTAATTTCATTGTTGCAGCTTAAGTGTGTGGTACGTATACAGGTGTTTTGGTCTAGTCAAATTGAGGCATGGCTGGTAAGTGTTGCAGTCTATTGCATTGGTGTTTGGACGCTTCTACACCATAATATTATGAAAAATTTAATCATTGATTTACCATTACTTGAAACAGACAGAACATTGACTCCACGAGTACAGAAATATTTGTCCCCTTTTTCCAGCAATCAAAGAAATTTTCTTCAATGTTTCCGACACACAAACAAATATAGCAATGAAATGACAAGCAGTTTGCAAATGTCAGTTTCTTGCATAGATAAAAATTTGTAAGTCTTAACTTTATATTGAAGTCGTTTAGATCATTTGTGAGATGGTGCTGCCTAGTTGGATCTGCTACTTGTTTGCATCTGCTCTAACAGTACCGCACATGAGGTCTCAACTCTACCAATTGATGTAATATTTGAGCAGGCAACATTTTTTCTCATGTGGAGGATAAGAAATTCAGATGGAAGCTGAAATGAGTCAGACAGCTTTTTAACAGTTTGAGAACCAAAAACTGGAGTCTATTATCTGATAGGACATATCCGCATGACTATAACCAAGTAAATGTTGTTAACTGTTATCCCTAATGGTGAATATCTGCACATGAAGTCATGTGTAACTGAACAGTGTAATATTTCCTACTAATATTTGTGCACACATACAAAAGTGGAGAATGTTTCAAAAATGACAAATTCACTTTGAAGATTGAGAGACGGTCCTCCTGTTGTATCATGACAGTGACTTTTGGGTTTCCTCAAATTATCGTTCAGTGTAAAAACTTAAAACATGCATTTCAGTATAAGATGGGACAATCAACTTCATAAATATTATAAGAATATTATGAGCTTGTTTCTTGAAATTATTAGGTACAAAACCAAATAACTTTAAAGCTTTTATGATAAACAAAAATAAAGAAAATTATTTGAAAGGTTGTTTGGAGAAAATATATACAAAGATCTGAATGATTCACAACAAATCTATTCAACTAACAATGATTTCATTGTTGATTTTATCCAAATCAAAAATCTCAAGAAAATTCATTTAATTCACTATTCAGAAAGATCCAAATTGAATATTTGTTAAGTTTGGAGCACATTTTACCTGTTTCGAGAGTGGTATATTTAAAGACATAACAGTCCAATGCACAAGATAAGCAGTAGAAGAGCTTCACAAATTTACAACTCTAGTTTTCTAGTACAATGAACAATCAGTTCAAAGACGCCAATTTAATTTTTTTTATTCACTCGATAACTAATTTTGGGCTGAGACCCGTTTTCAAATCATCAAAACATTGTTAAAAATAGTATTTCCGAAGATGTGAAAACCATGTCCAAAATGTGCAATGAACAGTTACAGTGCATACAGATTTGTTTATCTTGTAATTATTATTTATTGATATAACTTGTTTCAAGAACATAGACAGTATAATTAAGGTGGCTGTATTTAGAAATATCTACAGCTACTAATGGAGTTGTGCTGCAGGCACTCATCTTGACAGAGTTCTGCTGCTATAAATGTAAGCATTAAGGATAATACATGAACTAGGCTCCAGAGCATCTTGTCATGAAGTTTTCATACAGTGCAAATACTTCACAATCTATTCCCTGTACCTTAGTAAGTTTATTACTTCTTTTTTGTCTGTCAGCATAGTTAAGTAAGCAAATATAGTGAGGTACACCAGGTAAAAGTGTAACTACTTCAGACAAAGAACAAAATTAAAAATGATGGACAACAGCCCATACATTAATGGGTTGATATGGTATTATAATCTGCCAGAGGGTCTGAAAGATAGTAACTACAGACTGCTCAAATCAAAGACAAAATTTTTAATTAAAAATTATCTGTGTTCATTCAATGAATTTAAAACAGCAAATAATAAGAATGCACGTAAGATGTATACAAGCCATACATGTGATGTTTCAAGTGTTTTATAAATAAGTGAAACAGTTTCATAAAAATTAGGATTTATGGCATGTGGTACACTAATGATCATTGCAACAGTAATGTGTGTAAAGACTGTACTGAATTATGATGGGTATTATTGATTGTTGTAATTACTACCTGTACCACTAAGAACCAAATGTATGATGTTTGTACAGTAATTGTATTGGAGTTTAATGAAGAAAATATAATTAAATCTATATGTATCATAAATTAAAGTCCCCCCATTGAGTTTTCTGCCTGTGTGTGAAAGCTAATCTCATGAACTTCTGTAGTGATTTTGAAGTGGTTTTCACTAATGGGTAGACTGATCCATGGGCAAGGTTTGTGTATATAATTTATAAAAATGGTAATGATGTGCATATAATAAATGTATTGTTGTCTGTTCCATATTTAGTTGCCATCTGGAGTGACATTTATTGCAGTGGTGGGAGCTGCGAGCTGGTCACTCTGGTTGAGGCGGCACCTAGTGGGAAAAGCAGTAAACCGCTGCAGCAATTCCAGAGAGCAATGAAGCTTGACTAGAATCTACAAATATTATAAATTATAGACCCCTGCCACATTTTTCTGTCTGTGCATGAAGGCTAATCACAGGAATTACTATAGGGATTTTGATACGGATTTTACTAATAGACAGATTGATTTGTGGTGAATATCAATACATGATAGTTGCCTCTATGGACTGGGACTGTTTAATGCTTTTCCCATTGTGATGTTTTTCGTTTGATGACATGTGCATAATCGTATTATATCGTATTTTAAGTTAAAAACTAAATTGTCGTATACTACTATTTGTATATTGGTTACTATTAAATATTCATACATAGTTACACATTGGTGACCCCAACTACATGTGGTTCTCAAATTTTCTTCACCAATCTACACAGTTATGTTCACATAACCATTGTAGACAATGGATTCTAATAGAGGCTTTGTTTCTTCCCATTTGTGTGTACTGGGTGTATTGCAAGTTTTGTGTTTGTTGCCTGCAGTAGAATTTTCAGTCACACCTGATCTACTCATGTTTCTGGACCCACAAATGCTGCCTATAAGCTGTCTGTGTACATGGCTCTGTGGCAAGCTGTCTGTGTACATGGCTCTGTGGCACGAAGGCCAAGTCACACTGCAGCAATGTGACACTGTGTCGACTGGACCATACAACGCATCGACTTGGCCATATCCCAATTCTCCACCAGATAAGCAAGAGGATTCCACAGCTGTGACAGTCGGTTCATGTGATGCTTACTCATTTCCCAGTGCCAGTATTGCTACCATTTGCACTGGTTTGTACGCTGACAGTATTGAAACTTTGCCAGAATCTGTTCCTATCACTACATTGTTTTATGCTGCACTCTGCTGGCCATCACAGAGACCTTGGGCGACGTGCCACTTTCTGCACCACTGTCTCTTGCGCCTATGTCAGTCGACGCATTGCCCACTTTTACATGCATCTGCCAGCTTCTCATCCATGCACACCTGCCATGTTGAGATTTTTGCACCCCATTTTTATGGATTCCGCACAGACCTCAGGCTACGGCTCGTCTGCTGTGCTGGTCGCTACTGCACCTACTTTTGTTTTAGGTCTGCTTGTGCTCACCGTGTCAGTTCTCCCACGTGATTCCTTTGAGGACGGCACACAGATCAGTGACAACTTTCCACTGCACTAGCTAACTACCCTGCCACCCATCCGTTCAACCCTTGGTGCTCTGGTGGTGACATCGGCCCAAGTTGGCCACTTCCTTTGATTGCCTGAAGACTTGGTTCGTGCTATTAGATAACACCCTCAACATAAAAGATGTGCACAGTGATGCCACAAAATTCATGTGTCGTATATCACATCTCCATGAATATACTGACCTAATCAGTGACCTATACTCTCCCCATCTTCTTTCCAAAAGTACAGAAACACCAAGTCGATTACTACGAAGTGTGTCTCTCACTCTCCTCAAGATGCCTTGCCCTATGTCAGTTATGAGGAAGCATTAGGAGATAAAACTCCTTTGAAACTTTGGAGGCAGCTGAATGCCCTTGTCAATTCAGATGTGCAGCCTGATTCCACCCTGTGGACTTTCTGGATGGTCAAGCTCCCACCACATGACCTTCAGTTGCAATTGTCGTCACACGTAACTGACCCCCTGGATGCTTGCCCCCCTGGATGCTTGCCTCCGCTTTGCAGATAGGGTATACAACACTATCCACCACTGGCTTCTCTTACACTCTACCAAGCTCTCTTCGTCTGACATGATTGGCTCACCTGCCTCACCGACACCCGCTCCTCCTCGCAGATGAGGGTGCCGCACACTGCATGAGGCAACATCATTGCCACCTGTTGGCCAGACTTGAGCATTGCTGGCTCCCCCTCCCACAGAACCTCCCGCTCCTGGTACCCAGCACAGCACAACAGATGATGCATGTGAATCCTGCTGTGCACTGCACCCAGGATATCCTCTATGCTGGTTCCACATCACGTTTGCTGACACAGCATGGAATGCCATCCTCCATGTGCGTGGGATCCAAATGTGCCATGTGGCTCAGTTTAGGTTCCCTACTCCGCGCTGTTTCTCCTCAGCGTCTCCTCTCAAATCAGTCATTATCTCTGAATTACCTGCCTTCTGGTAGGCTTTACATGCAGGATCTCACTATGCAGGCCTCCTTTCTGGTCAACACTGGCGCCGATTTGAACATGATTCTGAAGTCATTTGCTCCAACAGACCTTCCTCCATCATCGATGGTTCTACATACTGTTAAACACTCTCCAATTACTGTGACTCTACAACTGCAGTTCTCTCCTGATTTGCTTCTTAGCTAGACTTTTCAAGTGGCTGATTTGGATGTTCTGGCTCTCGGGATCGATTTCTTTTGCTGCCATGGCCTCTTTCTTGACCCCCATATGGCAGTGTTACTGCATTAATCATCATGCCACACTATCCACTGTTTCTGCTCCCTGTCATGACCTTTCTGGGCTATTTGTCTGAGACACTGGTTTGTGCATCTACCAAATGTATGCACCTAGCTGTGTCTCTCGCAGCTGTTTTCACCGTCATTGTGTCACAGCATTGCGACATTTCTGCTCTTCACTCCAGCAACAACACTCGCTGACAGATCATCAACATGATGGATAAATTGCAGCTAGCTCACCAGATGATTGAAGAGTTTTCTATTTTGAAGGCACCCTCTAGTGAGGTTTCTGTGCATTCGCCTTCAACGCCTTGACCATTTCTCAGGTTAGTGACATTAATGCTTCTTGTGTTTCGTGTTCCTTGCCTCAGACTTCTCTCTCGACATTGCCTGCTCTTTTGACTAATGAGTCTGCATGTCACAGTGGCCCAATGACTAACAGTAATTGCATATCACAGGCATAACCCCACTCCATTGCAGACCTCGCTGCCTTAACACTACCAAGCTATGTCATGCTAAGGCTGCGGTACAGGAAGTGTTAGCTGTAGGTACTGTATGCCCCTTCGATAGCACCTGGCCATCCCCTATTCATCTGGTGCCGAGAAAAGACAGTTCTTTCTGCCTGTGTGGGGACTACCACAAACCAAAAGCTTGTACATCTCTAAGCAGTTACCCTATTCCCCACATTCAGGACTTCCTACAGTAGCTTCATGGTGCACAAGTTTTCAGCGTGATGGACTGCCCCAAAGAGTACCATCAGATCCTGATATTTGAGGATGACATTCTGAAAACAGCAATCGCTACCACCATTGGATTGTTTGAATACTGGTTATGCCGTATGGTGTTAAAGACGCAGCTCAGATTTAGCAGCAATCTATTGTTTTTGCTCCCCTTTTGCTTTACTTACCTGGATGCCACCCTCATTTTTTCTCCCTCTGTTGAGCAACATGAACGTCATCTTGAACAGGTTCTACAAGTCCTTTCTGACCACGGTGTGGAAATCAAACACAAAAAATCACAACTCTGGTGCTCCCATGTCCTTTCTCGCACATTTTGTGTCACCCAAGTGGATCAGCCCAACATCTTATCACATCAGTTTCATCAATAACCTCCTTCTCCCTGAAACCTGTTGGGAACTGAGATGGTTTCTCAGGATGATGAACTTTTTTCAATGTCATGTTCCCCGTGCCACCTCTCTTCGAGGTTCTTTAACTGATGCTTTGGCTGAAAAGGACACTTCTGGGTCTCACAAGGTTCAGTGGCCTGAAGGCATGTAGCTCTCTTTCCATGACATCAAGATGGCTCTTACAAAAGCAGTCACATTGGCACATCTTACTGCTGATGCTCGCCTATTCATCACTACTGATGTGAGTGAAACCTCCATGAGAGCTGTCTTACGGCAGCACGTTGGTGATCTCTCTTGACCTCTGTGTTTCTTCTCCAAAAAACTTTCAGCCTCCCAGAGCAAATGGTCCACCTTCAACAAGGAGCTCCTGGCCATTTACAAGGCATACATTATTTCTGAGAGGACATTGAGGGATGAGAAGTCACTGTGTTTACAGACCACTGACCACTGGCTGATGCCCTTTGCAACTCCTCGCCTGATATACACCTTTGCTGCTTCCGCCATATGGATATCGTGTGTCAATATACAAGCAATATCCGTTACATTAAAGGGTCTGACAATATCATGGGAGCCTACATGTCATGTGCATGTATGCTATCTCTTCTGCCATTGACCTGAATGAACTAGCAAGGCAACAGCCTCTGGATGCAGAGGTGCAGGATATGATCAATGACCCTTCCTTGTTCCTGATCATACAATCATGTCATTTTCCCATCTCGACATCTCTTATTTTGTGTGATGTATCCACAGGCACTCCCAGACATCTGGTTCCTGCATCTCTTAACTTTCAAGTCTTTTTGGCCTTACATAACCTTACACACCCTGGCATTAAGGCTACTATTTGGTTGGAGTGTTTTGTATGATGGGGCATTAACAAGGAGTGCCATGCTTGGGCCCAGACCTGCCTCCCTTGCCAATGTAGCAAAACTGTTCGGCACACCCATCTGTCACTAGGCCAGTTTGATACCCTTAAGGACAGATTTCACCATGTTCATCTTGACCTCGTTGGACCCTTACCCCCTTCAGGCAGTTGTCAGTAGATACTATCCCTTATCAATCACACAATCAGGTGGGTTGTACCAGTCCCTCTACCTGATATTATGGCCGACTCTGTGGCGTGAGGTTACATCAGTAACTGGCTCGCATGATTTGGCTGTCCTTCTGTCACAACTGACCAGCGGCGGCAATACGAGTCGTTACTTTTCACTGAACTGTGATTTGTGTGGCTCTAACAAATTCCACACAATGGTACATCATCCTGAAAGCAATGGCTTGGTGGAACATTCGTATAGGACTCTAAAAACAGCTCTTCTGTGCCATGATGCCTCCTGGTTGGAGGTCCTGCTGTGGGTCTTCTTAGGGATCGGTACTGCTTTCAAAGACAACCTAAGTGCCTCTTTGGCTGAGGTCTATGGGTAACCTCTTGTTCTTCCATCCAAGTTCTTTGCAGATGGCATTCCTCCTTATTTGACTGAGTTGCCCACCTCTGTTGAGCCTGTGTGGTCACATGTGGTCCACATGTGACCATCTTCTCCTAGTTGTCACTCTACACCTCGAGTTTTCCTACACGTTGTGTGCCACACCTACCACATTGTGAGTACATTATGCTTCATGATGATTCTGTTCAGCCCACCCTTCAGCCTCCATATTCAGGCCCCTACAAGGTCATTGTTAGTGCTGTGAACACTATTGACATTTATCTTCAAGGCAAATGCCATATGGTGTCAGTCAACTGTGTTAAACCAGCATGGATCCTGAATGATTCTGTTCTCTCTCCGTCAGCTTCTTCCGAGCCTTCATCTGGTGTGGATTCCCCATCCCATAGTACCAACTAACTGACACCATGTGCTTCATCTCTCAGTGAAAGTGGTGCGTGTGCAGTGCTGTGTGCTTCACCTCTCAGTGAAAGTGAGTCTTGTGCTGTGCCATTCACCCATTTTGAAGTGGAAACCCACTTAACTGCTGCCTCCTTGGGTGTGCCTGCCACCGTGCCTCGAGAACCATTGCCTCTTCCACCCACTCGGGCATAATGAGATTCATTGTTGATGTCTCAGCATATCCCATTGATGATCCTTCTCTTCAACTGCAAGATGGTCTGCTGTTCATCCTCCTCACTCACCCATGCTCTCTGGAGAATCCTTCCACCAACCCCACTCCATCGTAACCACACTCTATGTCCATTACTAGAGCGGGTCATCCTGTTCATCCTCCTTAATGGCTCCATGATTTCACGGTGTCCGCCGTAATGGTCAAGCCTCCACGCAACAGGTCTGACAATTTGGTGTCGCCTCCTCAGCCCCACCGGACTGTCATTTCTCTGTGCTCCACTGCTGGTAGTAAGGGGGTGGGGGCTGTTTGGTGTCTATTGATACATGATAGTTGCCTCTTTGGACTGAACCTCTTTGACACCCATTCCATTGCGATGTTTTTGGTTTGGTAACACATGCATGATTGTGTTATGTGCAAAAATAAAGTGTTGTACATTACTAATTTTATAATGGTTACTATTAAACAGTCATAGGCCTACATAGTTCCACAGATTCATGAGGAAGGTTTGTGTTTATAATTTGTTAGTGCTACATCAGATAAGCTGACTGTGTGAGCTGGGGAGGAAGTTAGAAAATAAATAAATATTCTACACATTCACTACAAACTGTAGTAACATCTGTCAACTGACTTGTGCATAGTGGACTACCACCAGTCTATTGTTCTTGTGTTGAATATGTTGGCTTTTGTGTTAGTTCCATGATATTAAAAACAACATGTGTAGAGGTGGATTCTTTTTGCAAACTCTTTGTTCTTACAGTTTGTATTGAATATCATGTTTTAAGCAACAAATCGAAACAGAGACAAAGAAAAGGATAGATAAAATAATTAAATTGTACCTGTGAACAGGAAGCCAGTCCAACAATAAAATATAAAGTGAACAAGCAGGCTACAAAAATTGCTCTGTGGTTCCCAATCAGGGGAAATTCATCACTCAGTGCAGTAATTATTGCTTCAGAGCCTCCAAACTGAAACCAAAGCAAATAGTTTAGATTCAAACAGATCATTTTAGGAACACTTCATAAGTTGTTTCACTAAAATTAAACTACAACTCCAATATTTAACATGTCTCCAGTTGCGCATAGTCAGTTTGGTGAGCTGTAGATATTTTGGGCAATTCTCCTTTAAATGATGTAAGTTATTTACATCAGTTAAAGGAAATAGTAGACTGCTTTTGATAATTAATGGCTGCCTTCTAGATTGAGATAATAACATAATGCACAAAGTCCAATAAATTCAAAAATACTAAAAAAATATTTAGGAATCTGGACTATATTTCTGTTGCTAACACATGTACATGTGGTGTCACTTGACCTAGAGATAGCCAATTTGATTACTGGTAATGGAGGAAATATTCATCACTAGTATGAGAGCAGATTGTTGTGTCTGGTAGACCTCGTTAAGCATTGCGACTGCCAATAAAAATTATCCTTATAATGGCTTTGATCAAAGGTTTAGAGAAATAGAATAAGAACCTGTTTGTTGACAACTACCTTAAGTGATTGTTCCACATATTCTGTATCTTGCTTCCATAACCAACATCACTAGCTTATGCACAGGTGATGGTGCTCGACATGGAGGTAGCCGATTCAAAAACTCTGGGTGGGAAAAATGTTCATCGCCAGCACAGCAAACCCTCCTTAATTCAGATTTCACTAATTTGGAATTTTTGATAGTTCATACTGATTTTTTATCACAAAGTGAACTGCTGAATGCTTAAGTGGATATCCTTCATGTCAAGCTCATTATTTTGAACTGTTAATTTTGTTCCCTACCTCCCATTTGCTTCACCTGTGAGTGAATTGTTGGCCACAAGCATGTAACAGACTCAAAGTATAATCACTACATATACCAAACAATGGAAAATCCTGTTTGGAATAACGACAACCTTATGAAAAGGATAGACCACTACTCACCATATAGTGAAGATGTCGATTGGCAGACAGGCACAACAAAAAGACTGCTAAAAAAGTAAGCTTTTGGCCAAAAGGCCTTCTTCTTCTGAATTAGACAACACACACACACACACACACACACACACACACACACACACACAGAGTCACGCAAATGCAACTCATACACACATGACCACTGTCTCTGGCTGCTGATCCTGCCCTTGGCAGCCAGACACAGAAGTCGTGTATGTAAGCAGCATTTGCATGAATATGTGTGTGTGTGTTTTGCCTAATTCAGAAGAAGGCCTTTTGGCCAAAAGAATACTTGTTTAGCAGTCTTTTTGTTGAGCCAGTCTGTGACTCAGCATCTCCACTATACAGTGAGTAACAATCTATCCTTTTCAAAAAAATTGTCATTACATACAACTTATGTTATATTCTTAATTACAGCTTCAGATAAATATTTTCAATTCAGACTTTCAATAATTTGAACTGAAACTCGCCACAATTAGACTGAATTACTAAGGTTTTACTGCATTAGGCTGGTAAGGAGAGGAGAGGTCATCACTGTGCTTCATCCTCAATTTCTTCCATCATTGTCAGCATCATGACACCGCCCCCTGCCGCCCCCCCCCCCCCCCCCACACACACACACAGATTGCAGCCACCTACACTCAACAGATGCACTTCAGACAACACTCACAAACCATGTGAAAAAATAAGGATGGTCAATACCTTCAAGTGCTTACAGACCCACCCTACCAGCAAGACCCACTAACGGTTGGTTAAGTAGATTTAAAAAGAAGGCCATGCAAAATATGTTAAGAAGTTGAGTGATTTGTATATTTTCAAAACTAGCAGTTATATGAAGGACAAAAGTTACTGAACTTGTTGTTAGAACATCTCAGTAGAATTTTTCTTCCAGTCTAAATTTTTATTTGCTGTCTCTTTTTCATGAGCTACTTCATTTTTATTGTTATTCTATTTGTTGTACAGGTTCCTTCATGACTTTTACCCAGTCTCTAAAATTGTGTGTTCTTCTAGAACAGTCTGAGTTTTCAAGCACAACATTTGTATTCTTTCTTCCTGGACATTGTGATGCACTGCACGGTGAAATGTCGTATCATTTAGAGACAGACATTTACATGATCGCTTCCTGTTGATGGAAAGCCCAAGTGTGCTACTTAGATTCTTCTTTAATTAGTATTCTACTAGAAAATAAAATGGATGTCCCAATTCCTAGACATTTTGATTTGTTCAACATTACTGAATAGTATCAAAGTCTTTCTGGAAGTCAAGAAACATGACATAAAACTGGACCTTGCTACCTTTTCACCAAAAGCTTAAGAAAGTTTTATATGATAAGTGCTTATAGAATCCATGCTGATTCCTAATTTGTGCTGATTCCCACAGAGGAACTGTTAGGAATCCAAAAAAGCCTTCATTGTGGACACAAAATACACTGTATGACAAAGAAAATCTTGCATCAAGATGGAGAGGAGAAAACAAAATGTAGGGACCACATTGTGCTCATGTAGGAGCAATCTAGATGCTTGTAAAATGATAAACTGGTAACCAAAATCGTAGGAATTCTTTTTATTCCATGATTACCAGTTTCAGCGAAACTAAAGCTGCCATCATCGGATCTAGGGAGGACAGAGAACACTGTAAAAGTGGGCTTGGATTCTACTTATATAACATGTATACATATAAATTTAGTTGCATACCTTAGGACACCTACAGGTTACAACATCAAGACAAACAATGGTGATATTAATAGTTGCCTATAACACGCAGGCCTTACAAAATTGTCATATGTAGCACATAGGCGTCCAAGAGAGATGACATTATAAGTGTTAAGTGTCTCCATCACATACAAGCGTAAGCTTGGTACTACCGCAACTCCGGCTCTGTTCTTACACTACAGGCCGTGTCGCAAGATGGCGCTAGCAGAAGAGGTGCCAATGAATGTCACAGCTCGCATCATAATAGGCTCTGCATGTGTGGTAACACTACGTCATTAGGGCTTGTACATAATTCTAGAGATTACTTTATCACATAAACATGAACAAAACTTATGAAAGCTGCAGATCTACACAACTGAACATCTGCCTGGTCACATATATGACATATCGAAAGCAAATGCGAACTTCATGAGAACTGCAGAATTACAAAATGTACATCTGAATGGTCCTATACGTAATAAGATACAAACATACATAAATATTTTATGGGATATGCAGGGTTATACACAGCACATCAGTCTGGTGATATATAAAATCTATCGAGAGTATATACAAATTTTAAGAACATTACAGGGCTACACAGTGCATATCTGTCTGGTCATAAATAAAAATACCAATAAAACACACCTTGCGTATGAGTGCAGATTTTTCCAGTCATATCAAATGCACATCTGCCTGGTTACATATAAAACATACCGAAAAGAAATGCACATTTTCTGGGACTGCCGAGTTACACAAGTGCACATCTGTCTGGTCATATATAAAACCTACCAAAAGTCATCTACAAATTTAAGAACACTGCAGGATCACACAAATGCACACCCGTCTGGTCTTACATTAAAAAACATACTGATAAAATACACACTGCTTGTGAGACTACGGATTTTGGTCTCAAGAACCACTTAATATAAGAAGTATAAATGTGTGGCAGCCTCATGTAAATGAACCACAGTCATCTAACAAAACCAATATCAAAAAGTTATGCCACCTTATGTCAACTATGTACTTATGTAGTTGTAAAAGACCCTGTTCTGTAGTGTACGTGGCGATCACGTAAGGTGGCATAAGGTATGCAACTAAATTTATATGTATACATGTTATATAAGTGGAATCCAAGCCCACTTTTATAGTGTTTTCTGTCCTCCCTAGATTCGATGATGGCGGCTTTAGTTTCGCTGAAACCGGTAATCAGGGAATAAAAAGAATTCCTGCAATCTTCGCTGCCAGTTTATTGTTTGACAAGAAAACAAAATGAAGCTTTATGGGTCGATGGTGTGTGTGATGAATCAAGTCAAATTTACAAAGAACTTGACAGTATGAACACGGTTCCGATTCTGATGTTGCACTCTCCCCGCCCCCTCCTCCCCCCTAACGCCCCCCCTCCCCCCTGCCCTTCCCCACAGCTTGAATGCATGCCCTGATTTGGTTGAAAAGTTCTCTCCTGAGGCAAGCTGGCCCACAACTCTTGTAATATGTGCTGGATGTCCAAGATACTGGCACTGGAATGTGAAGAACACAATGCCATGCCATTCATCAGCAGTCTATGATTCCTGGTCATACACCATTCCAAATGCAGCTGATTGTTTTGTGGTGTTAATGGCAGCCCTCATATGGGGCAGTAATTCCCTAGTCCAGCTGCTGTTAGTCTCCAACTAATGGTGTGAGATGACACACTGTTGCAGTCAGTCCATTACTTGTTCTTGGATGGTAGGCACATATGTAAAGTGGTTATGATGTACTTGGTACAAGATACAGCAGTCCTACCTTGTCATGATCAGATGTGTTTGAACTGAACCTTGCCAACAAGTAAGCCTGCTCTCAAGCTGCCCACTGTCACATCCAAATGCCTTACAAATGCGGAAATTTCACAATTTGACAAGCCGGACAAATGGAGACCAATAACAAGATCTCTTTCAAAATCTATCAGGTTCTGGTGATGTTGTCTCACACAAGTGCGTGGCATCTCCATGTCCTTAACAGTGATCACCCAACATCTGACACTACAATTACATTGACATCCAACCACATCTTCTCATTGCTTACTTTTTGTGTAATGCAGTGTGTGTTCCACAACTCTCCAACAGAGTGACATAAGTGAGATGGGTCTGTAGTTCTGCAAGTCTATTCTTTGATCCTTCTTGAAGACTCATGTAACCTGCACCCTTCTCTTATACTTGAGAAGTTCCATTATTTTGGTGACCTATCACAGACTGTTACTGGAAGAGGCCCCAGTCCATCCGCATATCTGATGTAGACTAATTGGTGTGCCATCAGTCTTAGTGACCCTGTTCCTATAGAGCACTCATAGTTCCTTTTCATTTCATTTCTTGTTTCCACCATCTGTCATTAACGAATCCATATGAAAGTAGGAACTGTGTTCTATCTTTTTTAGTGAAGTAATGTAGAAAATACTTGAGTAGCATATGTTGCACATGCTTCTACAGGCTTGCAGAGATTGCAGTTGATGCACAGATTAATAAAGTGACTAATGTGGTGGCAAGTGAAAACCTTGCCCCAGTAGGACTCGAACCCAGATTTCATGCTTTTTGTGAGCAGTACCTTAACTGTTGGGCTATCAGAGCACTATTGATAGTGTAACCTCTTAATTAAAAGTGATAATTGCAATGTTCCAGTTACAACTATGGAGCAGGTTCCAGGACCAGTTAATCAGTTTGTAGGTTGCAGATGGCAGTGAAGTAGGCCCCCCTTTCAAACTAGTGAAATACTTCATAATAATGAAGCAATATTTTACAAGGGTTCTATGTGGTTGTTTATGTAGATGCAGATGTGAGGAACTCATTTTAATTTTGGTTCACTTAAGCTTTAGTTAAGATTCTAAATAATGTATTAATGCTTCCTTCAACTGATAAGAAATCATATTTAAAAACAAAATCTTTTTGATAGGTGTACACAAAATTGAAAGTAAAATTGCTATGCTTTACTTTGCTCTATAAGCGGAACTCAAATGGAAATGAGACATATGGAAAAAGGTAAGTAAATTTTTTATTGTTTCAAAACTAATTGCCATAACTGTTAATACAGGGTGTTCCAATTATCTGATGACCACATGCACACCACAGTAGATGGTGGGCAGTGAGCGCTTTGTTGCCTGGTGAATCAGATGCCGTTTTGCCCATCTACTACTGCAGTACCAAATTTAAAATATATGCAAATAAATTTTGTATTCATCCATGTTATGCATGGAGATGCTGGAATAGCCTACCAGGGTTTTGCATGCATTTCTGACATCTACTCAAGAAACTGTTCATCACAAAATGTAATTCTCTTTGAGAAACTGAATTAACTGACTCGCAGATATTATCCTTGAGTTCCTGTACTGTATGTGGATTTGTTTTGTACACTTTATCCTTTAGTTTTCCCAACAAACAGAAACTGCAGGTGGTTAAATTGGGTCTTTGAGTGAGCCAGATATTGTTGCTAATAACTCTGTCATGGAACACATTGTGAATTGTGTGCAAAGCCCTTGCCAAATCCTGTTGGAAAACGTGAAGCTTTGTTGAGACTTCACTGTTACACTCATGATGTTTGTTTCACTGTTCTAATGACACCGGCCTAAATTACATGTAGTGCAGTGTTAACAGGGAGATGCAAGACCCATTCGACTAGACTGTGCAGCTTCAGTGGCCAGAAAATGCAACCCCATGCAAGTGATCATCAGCTAAATGGAACACCCTGTACAATTACCACACTGTGAGACAAAATGGTCATTGCCTTCAGGACGAAAAGCTCATGGTTGCCTATGAAACTATTATTGTATCCAGAGAGGCAACTCTTCAACTGACGGAAATAAAAGGGCACAACTGTATTTCTTCAGGCCTCCAAAATATGGGTATCACATTGGAACAGATCATAACTATAATGGAGGATGTGTAAGGGCCTCCCAGCGAAACTTCCGCAGCATACTTAAAACAGCCTTAAAGAAAGACATTTATGGCCATTGATTTGCTTCAGATAAAGAGGTGCATGCCTTGATACAATCATAATTCTGTAGGCAGCTGCAAAATATTTTTCCATGAAGGCACTGACCATCTTCTGTCACAGTGGGATAAATGTATTAACAGTTATGGCAGTTACTTTTGAAATAATAAACAGTTTATTTATCTTGTTTTAAAATATAGAAAATTTGATGGCACAAAGAAAGCATTTTATTATGAACAAAATAGTCTTTGTATGAGTATCCAGAAACTAGATAACTGGCAAAAACTTGTTTTCTTGTTGGTAGTCCTATCCTATTAAAAGTCTATAAGGTTCCGGCATGGAATTATTTGTTTATTAGGTACTACTCAGTAACAGCGTTAATTTAATAATTAGGTTAAATATTGCCTATCTCTGCTGAACATAAATGTCCATGTCCCACTGATGTTTCCACCTATGATATACAACAAGAGGTTCACCGATGAGGTAGGATATATGGGAATAGCACCACTGGGGGAACATATTTAGTGGAGAACTCTGACTTACCCTGCCACAAGGAATATATACGAGCTGAATTAAAGTAACTGAAGTGAAATGAATGGAGTCATCTGGGATGAAATCAGTAAGTAAGTACGACGTTTTAGAAAATTTACCTTGAAAACTGATATATTTATAGTCCAAAGGAAACATTAATTTGGGTGTAATACAAAAGATAACTCATGTATTGGACCTGGATTCGATTACAGGTGACAGCATCAATTTAAACTCACATGTGTCAGATTAAAATATTTGCACCAAGTTGCGAGACATATGAGATTTATTAGTTATTTATCTACGAACAAAATAACAAAAATTTAGTTATTATATACGCAAGGTGGATCACACGTAATAGTGAAAACTGACATGTTTGACAGTATACCCTTTGAAGTTGCAGTTGTAGATGTGGTGACACTCTACCCCTATGACAGGGTACAAGAAAAGTGGACCCAGTCCTCAGTGGAGTGTGCTAAGTGCAGACACACCAAGGAAGGTCACCTAAGTTCTCCACCAATGCCGACAATCCTCCCAGTGATTTAATAGCGGCACTCTCGACATCTCCAACTGTCCAGACACAACAGATCAATGTTGCTGTACCAGAACAACCTGCCGCGTACTGATGCCTGGGTGATCAGTCAGCTTCGCTAGTGGCAGAACACTCTACGATGACTTTGATACCAGTGAGCACTGTAGACACTGCTGACAGCAGGGTAGCAATTGAGTCACTTATCATACCAACTGAAGCCATTGTGCCAGTGACGCGTTAATCAATGCCACTGTCTGACACAGAAGGCTACACATGAAAACAATTTTCATCTAAACGCCAAAAGTGACACCACACGACAGGGTCGGAACACGACAGCTCTAACTCGCTGAAGGAAGAAGAACTGATCCTGCAGGATGCCAACCATGAGGCTGACACCACTGATACTGATTACACCCTTGTGGAACACATGGCAGTAAAGGCAGCATCTGACTGCCAGTCCTCTGCTGTGAACAGTGGTCAGCAGGAAGGTTCCAGTGCAGGCTTAAAAGCTGCTCAGTCCCTCCTATCAACCAGGAGGTCCTTATGGAACATGAACAGATTTCTGTGCCTGTGTTGTGGGCTGAGGACATCGAAACTGGGCAGGACCCAGTCCTAGGCCTACTGAGGTCTGAACAACACTGGAAGGGCCACATTCGTTGTGATGTTATGACACTTGCAATGTATGCTTCTGCCCGCCATCACAGGATATCCTTTCTTCCAGGAGTACTAATTCTGCAAGGTTCGCAGAAGAGTTTCTGTGAAGTTTGGAAGGTTGGAGACGAGGTACTGAAGAATTGAAGCTGTGAGGACAGGTCGTGAGTTGTGCTTGGGTAGCTCAGATGGTAGAGCACTTGCCCGCGAAAGGCATAGGTCCCAAGTTTGAGTCTCTGCCCGACACACAGTTTTAATCTGCCAGGAAGTTTTATATCAGTGCACACTCCGCTGCAGAGTGAAAATCTCATTCTGGATCATTCATTAATGTTTATGCACTGTTAGGCACCACCAAACGTCGCGACCAGGTGAGCTTACACTGACTATCAACACAGCAACAGTAACAGCGTTGACAGAGGAAGTCTTGGCTGAAGAGATGAGGGTTCCCTTGGACAATGGTGCAATCAAAAAATCTGTAGGGCCTGATGGATTACTAATTGGACTTTACCAGACCTTCCAAACTTCATGACGCTCCGCTGCCTTATAATGTTCTGCAAACTCAGGTCTCCGGAATGCATTGGACTGCCTAGTTTCGTTGAAGGACTTCTCCTACCAGTACACAAGCCGGCAGGAGGCCAATTGGTCAATGGCTATTGGCCACTTACAATGTTGAAAGCTGACTACAAGATCTTCACCACGCTTTTGGTAGGATGCAATAATATGACATTGCCAATGATCC